>NW_015386394.1:2132903-2138721 GCF_001527695.2 Protobothrops mucrosquamatus
GTGATCCCTGATCTCCCTTCCTTCCGCCGCGCCCTCAAGACATGGCTATTCCAACAAGCGGGACTGGCCTAGGGCAATTTTTAGAGGGGTTTTAATCATATTTTAATTAGACAACATTTAAATATTTCTTTTTAACTAATTTTAATTTTGTAATTGTTATTGGTGTATTTTTAATTGATTGTCAGCCGCCCTGAGTCCGTAAGGAGAAGGGCGGGATATAAATTCAATAAATAATAATAATAATAATAAATAATAATGTTATGGTTGCACATTATGATCACAATTAATTATACTTTCATAAGCACATGTTATGGAAGTGAATAGTTGCCATGAATTAAGTCTGAGTATACAAGTGAATGGGGGAAAATTGATCATTTTTGAAATTACAGCACTTCTGGGTGGGTCTATGTGTCCCTCTCAGACCTCATGCGCAGCTGTGTATAACAATGACATCTGTCTGGGATTTCTCTTATTTAAAAAAAAATAAATTAATTGCCCCAGCCAGCCCACAAAAGATGAATTTCTCACAATGCCACCATATCTAACTTCTCTCTGGGATATGGGAAAAAATTAAATAGCAACTGATTTTATCTCTCAGAGCTCAGCTCTTCTCAGACAACTTAAAAGGGCCCCGAGTCTGTTTCTCCCACTGAAGCAGGACTAACCGGGTTCTCCAAGCAAAGGCAAAGGGGTCGGGCAGCAGGCGGCCGAGGAAACTTGCGGATGCAAGGCATTTCCATGTCCAAAGCTTCATATTCGGCAATGATCTTCTTCAGATACTGACGCCTAAGTGGAGAGAAAGACAGCTGAAGGGCCCATTAATAGTACAGAGTGTTATGCTTCAGAGTCATCTCTTTTGATCCGGCTTCCCTCTTCAGGAGAAGCTGAGAAAGTACTTCTTGATAAAGCAGAAGGACTCATTCCTATGTCAGAGACAGTTTGACATAGAAATGCAGCTCTTGTTCTCATTGCCTGCTTGTGCTTTTTTCAGAAGCCTCTAGTTGGCTGTTGAAGATACAAGATAGTGATTTAGATAGGACTTTGCCTGCCCCAGCCAACCTCCTAAATCTAGGGGAGTGGACAGTATTATGGTAAAGTATGGATATTATTTTTCATGCTCACCTATAGCCTCTGTTTTGAATAAGAGGCATATTGGAAACCTCAGTCAAAGAGCTGTGGTCACTGCCAAAATGGCCCCCACTTCCAGAACAGCACCATAAGGCCTCCACATAGGAAGGCCATGTGGTGTACCAGCTACTTCTCCTTCCCAAAGGCGATCTTCAGCAAAGATAAGTGGACAGAGATATGACGGGTGGGAGTGGGGGAGGAGGCCCAAGACTGTGGGATCCAGTAGGATGGGAAGTGGGGCACGGGATGCCTGAGGGTGGGGGAGACCTTCAGAGATCAGCAGCAGGCCACTTGTGAACTGGAGAGGTGCTGCCATGCAGGCTTGGACTTGGGCCTGCACCAGGCCTCCCAGAGTCTGCCCCACCCCGAGGCACTTAACACTTGCAACTGGGAGAACAGGAATTGTGATTGTTAAGAGAGGCAATCACACGAGTGCTTCAGTTAACAACTACCACTATTTTTGATTGTAATCAGCATATTAAGTCATAAATTACTTGTATTTAATAATTTTCTCTTGTGTCCCATTAAAAATTAGAATTCAGTGGCAATTTTCAGAGAGGCTCCCTCTCAAGACTTGGGAGGAAATATGAGGTCCTACTATAGTATCTTAATATCTCTACTAATATCCTGTCTTACTGAGACATTGCTCTCTTGATAATGTTGCTGCTCAGGAAATTACAATTTACAGACCAATGATAAATCTTCAGGGGCTCTGAAGGACTGCAGCAGGATAGAGAATATACCCTTCCTAGCAGAAGGAACAAGGGATCCTGATGCAACCCAGCCCCTGCCTCTGAAATAATTCCTCTTTCTCTCTAATGGTGACTCCTTATCATTTCAAAGTCATACTCACGAAGTTTTTCGGGGAGGTGGGCAAGGTTGCTCCAATTCAAGAAAAAGGGAAGATACCCCTTCACTCTCAGTTTCTGGAACTGAAAGCAAAATGGCTAGTTCATGTTTACAATTTAATCTATACTTCTTCCACACACACAAAAAATCAAAACATGAGAAGAATCTTCTGGGCCCAAACAAAAGCCCTCCATGTCCAACATGATTTTTTTCATACTGGTGAACCAGCTCAATGGTGAGATTCAGCCAGTTCGCACCACTTCAGCAGAACCAGTGGCTAATTTTTTGTTGCCTAGACCCAAAATAGACTTCCGGAAGTAGCATCCACACAGAGAATTGATTGTTCACATATCTGAATCCCACCACTGGACCAGCTGCTTTGGGAAGCACAGAAAATAAGACCGTTCAGGGGTTCTTTTGGATTCACACTTTCATTTTACACACACACACACACAAATGGTGGGCCTACCACTTTCAGAGTTGTATTTTTCGGGGTAAATGGAAGAAGAAATCACTGAATATATTACCTAAGTGGGATGTAATCTAATAAATAAATGAAATATAACATGGTACAGTATTTCTGGCTAAAATTATCTAAACAATTGCACAAATATTCCTGTAAATTGTCTGAATTTGAATCAAAGGTTTGTCTCTTTTGTGTGACTTCTAGCTTAGCTGACCTGATCCACACATTGCACTAAAGTCATAAACTTCAGATCTTGAACCACAAGGATAGGATTCATATAACATATGCTAAGCCAAATCATATTCAGGTTTGGCAACATAAACAAACCCAACAAAGGCTCTATTTGCCTATATTTAACTGGCTATAGGATGGGGTAGAAAAATCCAGTCAGTTGTAGGATTAGAGAGAGTTTAATTTAGTTTTTCACAACCCTGAGTTGACTAGGCAATCCAATTATTTTATTCATGTATTTATTTATATCCCACCTATATTATTTTTTATAAAGTAACTCAAGGCAGCAAACAAATCTAACATTCCTTCCTCTTATTTTCCCCCACAACAACAACCTTGAGAGAATTTGTGCTGAGAGAAAGTGACTGGCCCGAAGTCACCCAGACAGCTTTCATGTGCAAGGCAGGACTAGAACTGACAAGTCTCCTGATTTTCTAGCCTGGTATCTTAACAATTAGACCAAACTGGCTCTGGGAAGAGTTTGGGATTAATCCTTTCATCTGATTCCCAGCACAGAAATGAAGTCCTTAGCAAACTTACAAAAATAGACTTGCATTAGAACTCAATCCCATTGTTTAATATTTCACCCCTTTTCTTTCCAAGAGGTAGTAAGCCTATCCCAGCTCCCTTTGCATCAATCACAGTCAGGTAGATTTTAAATCAAAAAACTGATTTGAAAAATAAAGATATAGGAAGCAACAGCCATATAGCTGCCCTGCAGGGACTGGCAACGTAGAGTTTAGAAAATAGATTCCTTGTCTCCTTGGTGGGAATCTGTCATGTTATGCTCCTGGTACAGAGGGATAAATATTTTCCGTAGGCGCTATGTTACAACAGAGTTGGAAGGATACTCAAGCTCAATCCTGAATTCTATATCTTATCTTCAGTGCTTAATACTCTACAACTACAGCAATCCTGACAGACAGGCTCTGTATAAGTAACTCCAATAAGAAATAGCCTATCGCTTTCTGTGACCAATTTGATTTGTTATGAATCTTACTTCGAAGAGCTATTTCATAATAAATAACTTTCCCTGTAATTTCTACTCCTTGGATTTGCTCCAGGCCTCTTGAGCAACAGAGAATTCATCTTTTCCATCGCAGAGGACGGGTCAACTTCATTTTCTACATGGGAGCCTTTCTAATCATATCTGTTTTTTCCCTTTAATACAAGGCTGAATAACGTGCCATTTTTAACAGTTCCACCATCCTTTCTAACAAGCTGCTGAACATTAGGCAAATGGAAAGTACAGTTAAATGGAAATGGAAGTCTTAGGAAAAAAACAAACTCATTTTTTAAAAAGCTCAAGCCTTTAAAAAAAGGAGGGAGAAAATCTAAGTGTATTCAGCATGGTTGTGAATATGTTACTAAATGAAGCCATTTGGGGGATTCAGTTTATGAATCATTCACACACAAAAATTAAGACATAAAAACCTAGTAAAAATCAACCATAGTTACACTTCATATTTTGCATGAATATGTCTATTAGGTCACCATCAGTCCTGGCTTAAATATATGATGCTAACACAGCCAGAGAGTTGGTGTCTATCATAATGGAGATATGATTAAACTGAGTCTAAATAAAGCATCAGCATGTGCACACAGAGACATGGACACACCTTTTCCATTGGTTTATTTATTTGGTGCAAACCCTTGCCAGTTCCTCATTTTGTGGATTCCAGGCAGTTATAAAAAATATAAAGGCCAATGGCAGGATTGTCCACAGGATACATAAAAAATAGCAGTCCTTCCATTACATCATTACATACATCACAAAAGAAAGCTCCACCCAAACCGAACCAAATAATGAACAAATAACTCCCAGAGGATTTGACCCACTCATAAATCCTTGGAGGAAGACAAATGGAGGTATGTCACACACAGAAGGAAACAAATACTCGAAAGAAACAGCATACAACAAACAAACCCCTTCTACCCAATCCTACCCAACCAGAAGCAGCTCCATTAAAACTGAGCAATCAATTTCTCCTCTTAGATGGAAACACGCAGACCCGCAACCTCCCCCTCAAAGAAAGCATGCAGACACCTAGCAAAGAAACAACTTCAAATATCCCTTAAAAAGTCACTTCAAATATCCCTTAAAAAGCCACATCAATAAACACACCTGAGATAAACAGAAAAGCACCCCAGACTGCACCCCCACAAAAAAGGAAGGTGAGTATGGGTAATAGGAGATTCTATCCTCAAAGGAACAGAATCATCCATCTGCAGACCAGACGTGCAATCCAGGGAGGTATGTTGTCTGCCTGGAGCAAAAATTAAAGATGTGGCTGAGAACCTAACCAAAATAATTAGGCCTACAGATTACTACCCCTTCCTCCTCTTCCACATTGTGACAAATGACACAACAAACAACCTGAGTACAATAGTGAGAGGTTACAAACAACTAGGCAATAAAGTTAAGAAGCTAGGAGTACAAGTAGTGTTCTCATCAGTACTCTCAATGAAAGGCCAACACCCATTGAGGGGGGAAAGAATTTTAGAAATAAACCATTGGCTAAAGGGTTGGTGTCGCCAGGAAAACTTTGGTTTCCTGGATCATGGATTGCATTTCCTACATGAAGGACTCTTGGCAAGGGATGGGCTGCACCTCACAAAAATGTACTTGGAAAAAGACTGGCCCTACTCATCAGGAGGGCTTTAAATTAAAATTGAGGGGGAAGGGTGACCAATCTCTAGAATCTCTAGAACATAAAACCAATCACAAATCCCAAGAAAACAAATCAAACAATGAGCTAGGCAGTGAGGAGACAAAAAGAAAAACTCAGGAGATGCAGGAAACTTACCCATGGACAGGCATGAAAGTCTTAAATGCTTATATACAAATGATCAAAGCTTGGGGAACAAACAGAGCAAACTAGAAGCAATAGTACATGAGGGAGGGTATGACATAGTTGGCATAACAGAAACCTGGTGGGACGAAACCCATGAATGGAATGGACTGATGGAGGGTTACAAATTGTTCAAAAGAAACAAGTCTATAAAAAGAAGAAGGGGAGTTGTACTATATAATAATAATGATGATGATGATAAAGTTGGAAGGGACCTTGGAGGTCATCTAGTCCAACCCTCTGCTCAGGCAGGAAACCCTATACCATTTCGGACAAATGGCTGTCCAGTTTT
>NW_015386394.1:2138821-2153962 GCF_001527695.2 Protobothrops mucrosquamatus
TAACTGTCAGGAAGTTTCTCCTTAGTTCTAGGTTGCTTCTCTCTTTGGTTAGCTTCCACCCGTTGCTCCTTGTCCTGCCTTCAGGCGCTTTGGAAAATAGCTTGACTCCCTCTTCTTTGTGGCAGCCCCTGAGATATTGGAACACTGCTATCATGTCCCCCCTCGTCCTTCTCTTTGTTAAACTAGACATACCCAATTCTAGCAACCGTTCCTTATATGTTTTAGCCTCCAGTCCCCTAAATGTGAGAGAACACTACATATCTACAGAAATGCACATGATCAAAGATAAAATCTCTCCAGAATGTAAATGGGTCAATATAAAAGAGGAAAAAAGTGACATTGCCATAGGTGTATATTACAGACTACCCAACCAATCAGAATCAGTTAATAAATGTATGTAGGAAGCATACCACAGTAGTAATAGGAGACTTCAACTATCCAGATATCAACTGGGAGATAAACTTTGTAGTGAGTGGGAGATCAAACAGATTCCTAACCAACCTAGCCGACAACTTTGTCATCCAAAAGGTGCAGGAGGGAACTAGACGTAAAGCTATACTGGACTTAATTCTTACAAATAGAGAAGAAGTGATAGAGGCAATTGAAATTGCTGGAATCTTGGGTGAAAGTGACCACATCATACTGCAATTTAATATAATGAAAACACTAGCAATAGAAAACAATCCAACCAGTGTCTTAAACTTCAAAAGAACTGACTTTAACAAACTCAGAGAGAACCCAGGAAAGATCCCATGGATGAAAATCCTAAAGAGGAAAACAACCCAAGAAGCATGGGAAACCCTGAAAAATGTGATCATAAAAGCCCATACCAGCACAATACCACTGAAAAAGAAAAACAAGAATTTCAAGAAGAAACCAGCATGGCTGCACAAAGATCTCTCTGACAAACTGAAAGACAAAAAGGACAAATACAAGAAATGGAAAGAGGGGCACTAAGGTGGATTATCAGCAGACAGCCAAAACATGCAAAGATGAAGTCAGGAAAGCAAAGGCCCAGAACAAACAAAGACTTGCAACAGAAATCAAAGATAATACAAAAAGTTTCTTCTAACATATTAACAAGAAAAAAGTCAAGGAAACTGTAGGCCCACTAAAGAGAGAAGATGGCAAGGAAATAACAGGCAACAGGGAGAAAGCAGAGCTGCTTAACTTATACTTTGAATCAGTCTTCACACAAAAAGAAATTATAGCCCAGCATACCAAAAAAAAACCACTGCAAAAGACATACTAGAAAGAAAAATTAAAATAAGCAAGAAAATGGTAAGGGAACACCTATCCGACCTTGACGAATATAAATCACCAGGACTTAACAGATTACATCCCAGAGTTCTGAAAGAGGTGGCAGATGTTATCTCAGAACCATTGCACCACATCTTTCATAAATCCTGGAGCACCGGGGAAGTGCCTGAGGATTGGAAAAGGGCTGATATGGTTCCCATTTTCAAGAAAGGGGAAAAAAACAGACCCAGGATACTACAAACCAATCAGTTTAACATAAATACCTGGGAAGATCCTAGAAAAGATCATCATAAAACTACGAACAACTAGAAGCAAACGAAGTTGTAACCAGTAGCCAGCACAGGTTTGTTAAAAACAGTTCATGCCAAACCAATCTTATTTCATTCTTTGATAAAGTGACTAAACTAGTAGACCACCGAAATGCTGGGACGTAGTATACTTAGATTTCAGTAGGGCATTTGATAAAGTAGACCACAACCTACTCCTTGGTAAACTAGAAAAAGTGGAATAGACAACATCACCATCAGATGGATCTGTAACTGGCTGACAAACCGTACTCAACGAGTACATCCACATGGAGAGAAGTAAGCACTGGGGTACCACAAGGTTCCGTCTTAGGCCCAGTACTCTTCAATATCTTCATAAATGACTTAGATGAGGGAATTGAAGGAGAACTCATCAAATTTGCAGAATGATACCAAACTGACAGGAGTAGCTAACACTCCAGAAGACAAACTCAGGATCCAAAAATATCTAGACAAACTTGAACAATGGGCCCTATCCAACAATGTGGAGAAAAGCAAAGTTTTGCATTTAGGCAGGAAAAATCAAAGATACAACTATGGATTGGGTGAGATCTGGCTTAAAAACAGTAACTGTGAGAGGGACCTTGGAGTCCTAGTAGACGATCACTTGACTATGAGCCATCAGTGTGCAGCAGCAACCAAAAAAGCTAATACAATCCTGGGTTGTATAAACAGAGGCATAGAATCAAGATCACGTGAAGTATTAGTACCACTTTATAAAACCCTAATAAGACCACATCTGGAATACTGCAGCCACCATATCACAAAAAAGATGTTGAGAGTTTGGGAAAAAAATTCAGAGAAGAGCAACTAAGATGATCAAAGGCCTAGAGACTAAAACATACAAAGAACGGCTGCGGGACGTGAGTTTGGCTAGTCTAAAGAAAAGAAGAAATAGGGAGATATGATAGCAGCATTCCAGTATCTGAGCGGCTGCCACAAGGAAGAGGGGGTCACATTCATCAGAGCACCAAAGGGAAGGACAAGAAACAATGGTTGGAAACTAATCAAAGAGAGAAGCAACCTGGAATTAAGGAGAAACTTCCTGACAGTGAGGACAATCAACCAGTGGAACAGCTTGCCTCCAGAAATCATGGGCACTCCATCACTGGAGATTTTTAAGAAGAGTCTAGATAGTCACCTGACTGACATGGTATAGATTCTCCTGCTTGAGCAGGGGGCTGGACTAGAAGACCTCCAAGATCCCTTCCAGCTCTATTCTAGTCTATCATCTTAACTGTTGTATACCTTGTGGATATCCCTGACCTATAGAAAGATGATTAGGGAACAAGAAGAACACCATTAGCCTGTCTTCATTTGGGGTCCAGCATACCAAGGCATGAACCTAGAGCCACATTTGGCATCATTAGAGAATCAGGTAACTTGGCATATTCAGGGGAAGCTCTATCTTTCTAAGGCTATGTTATCCATAGCCTTAATGACCTAGCAACACCACCAATAACCATTAGTTTGATCTGTCTCCTGCCTTCTTGGTTAGACCTTAGTCCCCTGCTTCCAAGCCATGGCTTTCCTCCTTGTAATTCTTTGATTATGTTTTTCCCATTGTAGATTCAAGAGGGAATACATCATTATGTTATTAGCTGGCACAGCACAATAAAAATGGAGATGGAAATGGAAATGAGGAGGGGCTGGCCATCTGAAGCTCCTTCCAGGTCCTGAAGCTCCTTCCAGGTCCTGTTCTTACCACATTCTCCTTGGCTGCTGGAACAAGATTGACACCTGGGTCCTTCGTTCTCTTCCTCCTGCATTCTTGAGGTAGAAAAAACCAGTAAGAATGAACCTTGACTTCTGCCTACTCCCTTCCTCTTGCAACCTGGTGCATTGTTGCCTGCCTACCTCCTGATCCAAACTTCAGATATCTCCCCCTCCCAAGGGGAAAAACAATTTTCAGATTCTATCAGAAGTAAAACTGCCTATTTCCTCTAATAAACTAAATTCATCACATATGACACTAGTAGTTGATTCATGAACTTCCCTGCCAACAGATGTGGGGCTGTTGTGCAACTTAAATGACTTTCAAGGCTCATTAGACAAATTCAGAGAGGAGAAGATGTTTGCTGGCTACCCAGACCTGATAGAAGTATTGTGTTTTCATGATCAAAAGACCCTGAATGTGAATTGCTAGCAAGCAATAGTAGAAGGCTACTAGTGCCCCCAATGTCTTGCTTGTGAGTTTCCCATAGAATCTGGTTAACCCTCTGGAAACAAGTGAATGGACTAGGTAGGTTTTTCCATGCACTTCATAGTCCCTTGAGATGGGGATTTATTTCCCTTGATTACCACTGAGAAAGGGGAATAAAAGCACTTAGGATAGAATAGAGCTGGAAGCGACCTTGGAAGTCTTCTAGTTCAGTCCCCTGCTCAAGCAGGAAACCCTATACCATTTCAGATAAGTACCATGTTTCCCCGAAAGTTAGACCTAGCCCAATAGTAAGCCATAGCTTGATTTTGGGGGGTGGACCTAATATAAGCCCTACTCCAAAACTAAGCCGTAGTTTGGGGGCGAGGCACACCCCTAAAAATCAAACTAGGGAGGGGTAGGGGGTGAAGCTGCCCTACATGCCCCGCACCCGCTTACCTTACCTTATCGATAGGACCACCACAGCCAGGTCTCCCACACTTCAACACCTGTTGTGCCGCTACTTGACTTCTGCGGCCACTTGCCGCCACTTATGGCCAGCCACCATGTGGCGCATTGCACCATTTCCACTCTTCCCAGCAGGATGCCACATGGCGCTCCAGGCTGCTTCCGCTGCTTGTGCAATGCTTTGGGCCACTTCTGCTGCTTACACGCTTCAGGCTGCTTCTATTGCTTGTGGCAGGAGGCCACATGGCGCTTTGGGCCATTTCTACTGCTGCTCACGGCAGGACACTGAGTGGCTCTTTGGACCATTCCAAAGAGCCACACAGTGTCCTGCTGCAAGCAGGGAGGAGCGGCAATGGCACAATGCGCCACATGGCATCCAGCCGCAAGTGGTGGCAAGTGGTCGCAGAAGAAGTCAAGCAGCGGTGCGACATGTGTTGGGGTATGGAAGGCCTGGCTGTGGTAGTCCTAAGGTAAGACATTCTCCAAAATTAAGACCTAGTGCCTCTTTTGGAGGCAAAAAAATATATAAGACCGGGTCTTAATTTCGGGGAAACACAGTAACTGTCCAGTCTCTTCTTAAAAACCTCCAGTGATGAAGATTATCTGAAGTTATCCTTGAAAGTCATCTTAGTTGCAGATCATCCCCACATCAGTTGGCAGGGAGGCCCATGAAATCAACTGTCACATGAAATGAATATATGCCACCATATATTATATATGACATGAAAATATTGAAGCCAGGGTTTTCCCCCCCTTCAAAATAATGTAACTTTCCCATCTTTTTTTTCTTCAAAATCTGAATCCAAAGTCATCACACTGTGCGTACAATGTAGGGACTTGCAAGGGGACAGCCCTGATTCAGATAACCAGTATTTCCAATATTACAACCACTAGAACTGAGTGTCCAGAAAAGCCATTAGAGCACAGAAAGAAAACAGATGAACAAAATATTCTTTATTCTAAACACATTTCCATTTAACTGGAAAGAAAATAGACATTTTTTTCAGCAGAAATCATTTGGATATACTATTTCTATTGATTGCTAAAATAAATCCTTTATAGTTGCAACTAACCAAGACAGTCACTTTCATCCCATTGCTTCCTTCTTGAAAATGTATTCCTGATCTGAATCTTCAGTTGAGAAGTGCAATCACAGCACAATATTGGGCACATGATTTGTACACAGATAGTGCCAGATTCAATCCCAGACAGCCCCAGTTAAAGTAACTTTGGGCAGCAGATTGTAGAGAAGAAAATCAGACCCTGCCTGGTAAGCCAGAAATCCACTCTCAGCTAGCCTGAGTGTCTGGGCAGGCAGTCACTTGCTCTCTTGCTCCTGTTCTTTATTCTTGGCATTGACTCTATTTCACTTTCTTTCTCTCTTCCTCCCACAGCATTTTTTCTCTCCTTTTCTCTGTTTCTCAGCAGACAAATTGTGGCACTGCTCTTTTTTCTGTAGTTTTTGCTTGCGTGTTACAAACATGTTACATATATTCATGTTTCCAGAGAGATTTTGAGATAGGGTAAGAGGACATGCATGCTGATTTCTAGAAAAAATATATGTAGAATAATTTGGGACCCTCCAGATTAAGGAGAGCCAGTTTGGCATAATTGTCAAAGCGCCAGCCTAGAAATAGGGAGACGGTAGGTTCGAGTCCATCTTAAGCACAAAACCAACTGGATGAGCTTAGGATAGTCACTCTCTCTCAGCAATAGGAAGGAAGCAGTTGCAAAGTCACCTCCAAAAATCTTGCCAAGAAAACTGCAGGGATGACTCCCGGCAGTTACCAGGAGTCAACAGTGATTTGAAGGCATGGGGGAAAAATAAAATTAAGGACTAATTCAGTAGTCCCTTTTACACTAGTCAGAATAAGCAATTCAGATTTGATGGGCAGACATTTTAATCTGGTAAAAGATAGCTTCTTATGGAATGAGGTATAAATTCCTGGGAAATAAAATGATCAGGAAAATGTATACATTAATATTTCATTGTCACCCATTTCATTTCCAAGATCTCCCAAATGTATGAGCTTAGCCATCACAGCATATCAATCGTTCAGTACAGCAACTACAAATACTGATCTCTGTTCCTGATCTCTTTCCTCTGATTCCAGTCCAAGGTTTACCCAAAACTAATGCTTTTCTGCCAGCTGATCTTACCTCATGCTGGTTTCAAGAGATTCAACTTTGCAGGAAAGCAACTGCAGACATTCAAATCCCAGGATTCCAGAATTCTGAATCCCCTTCTTGGGAGGGGAAGTTCCATTTTGCTGGTCCTTGGTGGCCATGACTCCTACTTTATAAATGATAATCTTACAAGCTGTAAGTTACAATGGTGTCACACATGCCATGCTGTCAAGTACCAATGACACACATTACATAATTTACATCATTTACATAATGATGTCATGATACCTGTGACATTTGTTGTGCACATTTGACAAATGGGTGATAAGAAGAAAGACATGGCACCACATAGCCTGTTTTGAAAAACTAAACAAAGTTAAATCTGGTTAGAATTTGAATGAGAGATCTTCAAGAAAACCTACAGTTCTAGGAAAGTTGAAAAAGCATTCTACAAAAAGAATGGTTGACCACATCTGTCTGATCATCAAGAAAATTACATGTAAGTATTAGCAAGAACTGATTGAAGAAAGACATTTTAAGGAAGAAGATAATCCTTCAGACCCACCAATAGAAAAGCGAATATCAATAGACTGAATAGACCACAGACTGTCTTCCCATAATTTTCATCATCAGAATGAGACATCTTATGTGCCACTTTTGACCAGAGTAGGGTGAAAACACTTGTAAAACAATAAAGTGTGTTGTCTGAGAATGGCTTAGCATAGTTTATAAATAATTAGCATATGTGTGAACATAGCTTAATAATCTTCAAATTACCTGATAGAAATTTTAAATCAGCTGGAGTAGAGATTAAGATTTTGGTTTGAATTGGACAGAATCAGGTTCAAGTCCATTTTCCTCCATAAAAACATGCATGGAATAATTTGGAAGCAGTAATGCTATAGGAATATCTTGAGCTTCTGGAGGAAAGATTTGCTCTCACTGTTTATGGTTGCATAAATCACCAAACCATCCATTTTGAAAACATTCATGAAGATCAAATAAATTCCAGACAGCACCATAGCCAAGGCAATAACTGCTCCCCTGCCCCACTATGAACTAAGACTGCAAAGGTTTTAATTAAGTTGGCTCTTTAAAAAAAAAAAGACCTGGCTTTCATTGCTGAGTTATTAAATACATAGAAATTCATTTGGAGATCCTTTTAACATTTGTGCCTGGGTTTGCCAGTCACTCTCACTATCTGGGCCAAAAAAATTAGAAGTGCCAAGACCTGCTAAAAATGACCACATCAAAAAGGCATTAAAACATTACAGATTTCAAAATGGTACTTGGAACAACTCATTAATTAAACTGAGATGAGAAACTTGAAGTGGCAATTCCCTGTTGTTGTTACTGCTTTAAAAGTTGCTGAGGACCACAGTATGAAGATATTACAAGGGAAGATTTTCTCTGTTCTTCCTGCAACTAGTGATAAATGCATAAACTATTTGAGTTGAATGAAGATATCATTCATGCCTAACAGACTAGTTTTTTTAAAATACTTACTAAAACCTGCCAGTTTGCATCTGAAATTCAAGTTACAATATAGGCTTGAATTGAGAATGACAGCTTTTGAAGCCCACAGAGTTAGAGGAAGCCTATACATTGCAGATTGGCTATCCCTGATTTAAAACAAAAGTGATTGATTATGTATACCATATCGAAATATAAGGATCAAAATGCCAACCAACCAACAAAAATGAGTCCTTCAAAATGGTTTCTGAATTGCACTGAGGTGGCTGGGGAGACAGAACAATTACCTGGGTGAAACACCAGTAGCCTATCAATCAATCCCAGGCAGCCATAGGAAGTAAGCCCATCCTAAATATATTTGTTCTGACATAAACTCTGTTGATCTTGGAATAAACCTTTGGTCAAGGATATCTCAGCCTGCAGGCTCATTTTCATTTCCAGTCAGTTATTAGATCTTCAAGTAAACAGAACAGGTGTCAATACTACAAACGAATTTGGCTGAAGTCATTTCCACTTTGTTTTCGGTTGCCACAGAATTGGGAGGGGGGGATGTGTACTTTTGAGTTTGTCCTGTGGGAACCAAGGTCATTGCTGCTTGCATTTTGGCAGGCTGAAACTTCCATTAGAAAGTTCGCCAAAGTAGTTAATTTGGGAATGTGATTTATGACATATTACAGGGGTGGGAAGTTCAACTTTATAACATTTGGGAGGGAACTTCAGTCTTGGTTTCACTTTTGATCGTGCTGATACTTTGTAGCCAAATAAATATGTTCTTTAAGGAAATCTCTTGCCTGTTCTGTTCTGTTTTTACTGGTCCCATCTATCGGAACCATGACAACAGGCTCATGTCTAGCCTCACTTCTGGTTTTACCTATAACTAACCAAGCATTCTGTTTTGAACTATAAGAATGGAAATTGTCCTCAACTTAAAACCATTTGTTTACTAACTATTCAAAGTTACAATGGCCCTGAAAGAATAGCATATGACCAGTCCTCACATTTAAGACTATTGCAGACCTCTTCCTCAAGGTCACGTGACAACCGGCATATATTTACAACTATTGCAGCATCTCAGGGTCATGTAATTTCCATTTGCAATCTTCCCACCCAACTTTTGACAAACTAAGTCAACAGAAGCCAAATTATTTTAACAACCACATGATTCACTTAACAATTGCAATGATTCACTTAACAACCATGGAAAAAGATTATTAAATTGGGCACAATTCACTTAACAATTATCTTGTTTTGTAATGGAAATTCTGTTTCCATTTATGGTTATAAGTTGAGGACTACCTATAATAGACCATAAATCTAATCTGAGCAAAAGCTTGATTTGAATATCTGACATCAGCAGGAGGCTACCACAGCTCAATAGCAAATGTGTGGGGGCCACTGAGTAGCTACAGAGTGAAAGGATTCTGGATCTCTTCAGCACTGGACTTACAGTAAATAACCTGATGTAGTAGCCCTATTCAAACTGTATCAAAGACATGGACTAGAAACAGGCAGGACAGACAGCTCCTGGGCCATAACAGCCTCCACACTTGTTTGCAACCTCAAATGGAATGGGATCAACATGCTCAATTCAGTTTGTGAGAGAACTGGGGAATTTTTAAGAGTCAAAATGTTTTAAGCTTTGCAGAACAGATTTCCAGGAATTTTCAACCCTGAAAACGCTAAATGTGGTCCTAGCAAGAAAAATCCAATAAATGGGTGAAAGGTTCACCCCAGTCTATCTCAAGAATATCATGGCATCAGTAGCCATGACATATGCTACACTTGGAAAAATTAATTTTAATGTTATAGTGGTTGAATTTTTTAAATTTAATTAAAAAGAGTGCAGCTGCTAGCCAAAAATAGCTTTTTTCCTTATGGTATAAAAAGCAACCAGTTATAGCTTATTAGATATTTTTATTAATTCATATGTAGGGTTTCAAAATCATGCTCTTCTCCCTGTTTTATTAATCTCTATCATCTTATATTTACAAGTGAGTTGCTGCACAGAGCAAGCCTGCTCTCTCAGCCAGTCATGCCTTCTTTTAGGATACTCCATACCATTCCTTCTCTCAACAAACAGCATTTAATAACCACAGAACATGGTTATTTCCCTCTGGGCTGTTTTCAGGTTTTTCCTATTTGAAGTTCTTCACACACCAGCCCAATATTTTTTCCCCCTGAAAAATTTAAGATGAACATATAATGATTGACACTGGAGAGTTTAGTTTGTTTTCATTATTGCAGAAGTAGGAGGGTCTATTACCAAACTTATCTAATGGACTGATCCCATTCCTCCACAAATCCTTTTGAAAATCCATCAAAGCATATGACTTCCTTTACATCTCATCCCAGTTTATCCCCTGTGAGAAACTTCGTTCTAATTAGGACAGTCTTGGATGTTTACAATAGTTGACTTCTTTAGCAAGTATTATGAGACAGGAAAGTGAGAATATCTTCTCTCTCTGATATTTGGGTGGGAACTAACTAGAGTTCTTGCTATTCCCCCAAGTTGAGGGGAAAGTATTTAGGAATTGAGCCTTGAGCAGACCTAACTATACACTGGAACCCAAGAAGACTGATAGGGAATGTGGTAGCAAAAAAAATCCCATTTCAGTCAGGGAGACCTGAAAAAATATTTTCCTGGATGGATGAGACATACCACCACCACCCCTTATTCCATAAAACTCTTTCTTTCATCCTCCAGAAAGCAATAGCTTGTTTATTGGAGAAGTATTATTGCCTGTAACTGGATGCTTTTCCTGCTGCCAAGTTTTGTCTCTCACCCCTCTCTTTCTGAGCCAACTCACATATCCAGCAAGAGCTACCGTGGATTTCTAGAGCTGTATAGTAGCTCACATGAGATTGAAATCAATGTTGTACCAGGTTTTGTTCTTGTCTGGCTACAGCTCAGCTTGCCTGGTATAATAAGTGGTAGCTTTTCCGCAATGCAAGAGAAACAGGAAGCATTCTCAGAATTACAATGATGTGTGAATAAACCATTCTCCTGTTTTTTGCCATTTAGGACATCTAAGAAAGCTAATGGATAAGCTTTCACAGATTGCATTCCATTTCTGAGTACACTAGCTCAAGATTACCCAGCTACTGGGTTTATAGAATATTCTATCCCTGAACAAATAAATTATGTTACAGTTTAACAAGATGGCCTGGTTCATATCATATGCAAGACAAGGAAGATGCAATTAAACATCTCCTCAATAAAGTCTTCCTGGTCAATCTGCTTTGCAGATTGCTTCTGTCTCAATACTCAGTGATCCCAAATTGAGTTAGCGGTACAAAACACATATTACTCTACAGCTTGCAACTTTAAAGTGTGTGGGCTTCAACTCCCAAAATTCTCTAGTCAACATGAGGGAATTAAGCTTGCCAGCTTTAAGATATGTGGGCTTCTGGGAGTTGAAGTCCGCACATCTTGAAGTTGCCAAATTTAGAAATACTGCTCTACAGTCTCAAATTATTCCAGCTGTCACTATGGTGTTGAAAGAAACATCATCAGGTCCAATTCCAAGCCGGGAGTAAATAAAATGGAGGCTAAGACGCTGGAAATAAAAATGGAGACTGCTTAAGAAAGAAGGTTCCTATTTATTGATGAGCAGAACCTGCAACAGCATGCGGTTCTGAGACAGCTGACCAAATGGAGTTGAGAGTGGGTGGGTTTTTATACCTTCTTTGGGCTTTGTATTTGGGGTATTTGTTCCTGTGAAATGTACTTTGACCTGAGCTTGAGTGTGCCCTTTTGGTATTCTAATGGTGGTGGGTTAATTTTATTATGTCCTAAAGGCCATGTCCTGTCCTTAGAATTTGGGTGGGGGAATGTAAATTTTAGGAGTCTTTGTTTTTCTAATCCGCTCAACTCTAAGCTTCCTGCCCCCAGTCTTCCTGAATGGATTACCAAATCTGCATTCTTAAAGAGATGGCCTGCTCAGTTTCTGCTTAAGATTTTTTTCCTCCATTTCTCCTTCAGGGAAAATATTCTATCCTGCCTTTTTAATGTTCCCTAAAATATTTCATTCTCTGGGGAGGGTGTACTGACTCCCTACAATGGCATAAAAGAATTCTCTAGGCCTAAGACGAGCAATTAAATTTACCATTGCCTTCTTCCACTACCCATCTCTCACTTAGAGGGAGAGCAAACATTCTATCTTAGTCACTTCTAGTCCAAAATCATCCACCAAAATCTACTTAGTCATTTCTCTTCCATAACCAATATCTTTGATGCAGTAGATGTAAATCATCGCCAATAGCTAGCACACATAGAGTGTTCTCCTTTTCTTCTGAGTTCGGTTTTCACATGTAGGAGACAAGATGATTGCTGCTCAGAGCAATGGGCTTTGTGATAACTGCACAAAAACCATGTGGAGTTTTGATTGCATTTTTGCAATAACCATCTTGCTTTTATTTTTTAATGATCTCCTGATGGGAAGAAGACTGCTTTATACAATTAAGGCATGCTCTGTTTCTGAAATCCTAGATTTTTGAGCAAATCAGAAATTATCTAATAGTAAAATCTACATTCCTAACAATGTTTGGTGGAATAGCTCTTGGCAGAGTCTATTTTCATCACCTGAGACTTTCTTTAAATGGGACTGAAGAAAAGAAGTTCATTTTCAGAAACCAAAGTTCAATTCAATTCTTGGTTACTTGAAGGAGTACCAAAGGCATCTGCAGGGGCTAACACTTTCATCAAAAGATAGATTCAACCCTGTCATCATCTCCGGCTTCTCATATGTATAGGCAATGTCATCACGTCTGGACAAAAGAATGGGAACTGTTGTCCTGATATTGCTTTCATCATTGCCTCTAACCTCTCTCCCCATGATGCCCAGTTAAGGATGCCTCTGAACATTGTTGTGCTCAGGTTGTAAGGGGTTGTCAAGCACCCAAATATGTATGCCTGCACTGACACGTGCATCCTTTCATGGTCCTTTTCCTCTATCAGAGAGATGAACATGCCACTGCAAGTTCTGAGAAGTATCAAGTAACTATGATGGTTGATCACATGATTTCCAGAGACCATCGTACTATAGGATAAATACTGGCCAAAGATTACCTTATTAATCTTGACTAGGCTAGGCAAGTGTCTTCTTGATATCAGTTAAAGTAGAATCTATATGTTACCATGGAAACTGGTTGGTTGCTACTAAGAGCCGGCTTTAATGATGGTTTGCAAATCATTATAATAAAAGGCTGAAGTCCAAGTGCTGAATCAGGAAGAACTAGAAGCTGAGTCTTTGGTTTCTGAGGAGCCTATTGGGGTGCTCTTTGTCCCCATGGAGAAGTGGAAACTGAGGATTTTGATTTATTGTTGAAGCAGTCATGTTAAAGCGCCACCCCTCTTAACCTATATTATTGTTTATAAAATGTATACATAAACAAAACTCATATTGTGAAATGCAGGAAGCCTCCTTGCAAGGGAAATTAAACCTGTCTGCTGCAAGCTTAGGGTGTTTTCATGCTCAGAGAACTGAGAAAAGGACATGCGGGCGAAACTGCCTTCAGGTTTGACAGGCTCATCTACTTCTAATCCATGAGGGCAAGGACAGTTTCCCTCCGTAGTCTACATCATCCTTACCCAACTTTCTTTGGCTGCAAAGCAAATCCTCTGATCCCAGTTATGCCTTAAGTGTTGCTTGCTGTCTATCCTGACTGTCAAAGCAAAAGCTTTCTTCTCCATTGCAAGTGGGAGACCTATATATTGGTAACCAGCTTCCCTTCTGTTTTTTTGTTTCCATCCAAAGAGCTATCCAAAGTGGAGGGGAAGTGACTGATTGGCTGGCCTGTTGCCATGGTTATAGTTGCTGTGGAAATAAGGGCCGTATTCCTGCCCTTCTGTCTTAATTCTGAATTCTTCCAAGCAAGGACTTTGTCTCCCAAGGGTGGGAGGGGGGCAAATGAGAGTTTGTGTGTTGAGAGAGAGGGCTGAGAAAGAAAGTACCTCCTGTTCCTAATGCTGCCTTGGGTCATAACAAGAGTAAAAAAAAGCCACAATTCCTAAGTTTTCTCCTGAGAAAGAAAGGCAAACTTGGGATACAAAACTAGAGAAGTGGATTGAAGGATGGGGGAAGGCAGAGAGATGGTGAAAATTATAAGAAAGAGAGCCAGTTTGGTCTAGTGATTAAAGCACCAGGTTAGAAACCAGGAAATTGTGAATTCTAGTTTGCCTTAGGCATGAAAAGCTGACTGGATGACTTTGGGCCAATCATTCACAGCCCAATTCATCTCACTGGGTTCTTGTTGTGGGGAAAATAGAAGTAGAAAGGAGTATGTTTGCCATCTTGAGTTGTTTATAATAATAAATGTGATAAACAAACAAACAAACAAATAATAAATAAATAAAAGATTAAAGATTAAAATAAAATAAAATATAAATAAATAAATAAATAAATAAATAAATAAATAAAAGGGGTCAGAGGTCAGAATTCCTATAGTATGATGGATAATATGATGCTGCAGCCAAGATATGGCTCGAAAATTCCAGCTATAAAATTATTTAGCTGTCAACAGGATTAAAAATTGCCAGCCGTCAGCGGTATTACTTCCCACTGAATGGGACATAAATTTATTTTTCTTCCCGATTCCAACCTTCGCTCAAGAGTAAAAGCAGGGATGGGGAGAACCCTAGGCTTCCCTCTTTTAAAACAACCAGTTTGGTTCAACTGTCTTCCTTGTGTCTCTCCTGGATTTTCCCTTCATGCCCTGAATAATTGCCTTTTCTGATGGCAGCCTCACCCTTCGGGCTTGGTTGTCAGCCGGGATTAGCCTATTATGTACTGGTGCCATTCAGACAGCAACATATCAGCAACAGGAATGACAGAGAAGTGCCTCTAGAAAAAAGCTCTCCTCTTGTGCTTCTGTTAGGAATGAAATGAATTCCACTTCAAAGGTATTGGAAAACAAAAAAAAGTTTTATTGACACGTTTGCAAAAGCTGGTGGATCTTTCTACTTGCCAGGAAAGGGCCACACCAGATTAGTTCAGCATAAATCTTTATACCTGTCCCGTAGAATACGCCACGTCCTTCTTTTCCAGACCCAGTTGATAGGTCCAGTCTGGTCCCATGCTTTCTGACTGCCTACTAAAATTATTAGACACCGCAGCTGTACAATTAATAATTCTCCTTTGTTTTACCTTTATCTTTCCCGTTTCATGATCATGAATTCAGCCAACTCAGTTCACAACAGTAGCCTGTTTGTCTAAACTGGATGATACAAATGTTTTAACCCTGTTCCCTTGCCTATCTATACAATTTAACTAATGCCTGCTTCAAACCAAAAGTTGTGTATATCATCACTTTACAAGGTTAAATATGGCTGGACTTTAGCTATATAATTATACCTTAAAATACTGGCTC
>NW_015386394.1:2154062-2160586 GCF_001527695.2 Protobothrops mucrosquamatus
CTGGCTCTAAATAGTTTTTATAAAATATAAGCTAATCTATATTATGAAAAATTATAACACATACATTCAGGGCTTTTTTTGTCATAGAACGCCCAGAACAGAGTTCTGGCACCTTTTTTGGATGGAACCTTGTAGGGTAGGCAAGTCGGGTTGTATGACATGTGTGAGTTCCGGCACCTTTTTTTTTTTTTTTTTTTACAAAAAAAGCACTGCAAATATTTATTATGTACCTCACACTTCTATTGACAAAAGTGCAGCTAAACATTTGGAAGGAAGCATGCATATGCTCCTTAGGGACTAGATCATCTGTACCCAGTTTGCGTATTAAAATGAGTTGCCTTTGCTATGTATACAGGGAAGTGAGCCCAGTGCCCTTCAAGAATTACAACCCTTAGCATTTGATTTCATTTTGGAAGGCTCAAAGCATTTTACTGAGTTCTGCAGAAATTCTCAAACTTTTCTGATACCATTATCTCTTAAATGATAAGTACATTTGGTGACCCCATTCGTATATAAAACTAAATAAATAACAGAGTCATAAATAATGGAATGGCTATGCTTGGCAAACGGTTTTGACAGATAGCTATACTCAGGGGTTTAACCATCTTTCAATACCGGTACTTGCTGGGGCTCTTTGTATGATGAAGTTCATTGCAAGCTTGGCCAGACAAACCTGTGACAAGTTTTGACAGTGTTCCTACTTCACTACTCACTTTATCATGGATAGGTTTAACCTTCCTTTAATGGGGCTTTGTCTACCATTTTACTTGGTGAAACAGTTGTCAATTTATCCAGGTAAAGCAGGGAGCAAAGTGGCAGTTACTTCTGACAGCTTTCCAGTTTTGCATAGACAACCTTGTACCAGTTTCTCCAAATCCTTTTTACACATGCTGTCTAAGACTAAAGGTGAATTCAACTTATTTTCTTTAACTAGTGACTGTAACTAAGCAATTTGGCACTGAAAGCATTGCCAAATGTACAATCTGAGGGTGGAGGTAGTGAGATTTGACTGACAATAATGCCAAAATCTTTGTGATCCAGGAAAAAATATCTCATCTCCTTGGCCCCATCTCCCCTCTTTATGAGTTTCCTGATGCTATTTGTCAGTAGCAATTTCAGCATCTGAGCAAGGCCCACATGAACTTGCTGCTCTTTAAGTTACAGAAAATCCTTTAAATCAGTGTATAGACCAGCAAACTGGATGGGAACTGAAGTCCACGCATGTTAGAATAGCCAACATTGAGGAACACTGCTTTAGATCTTGACTTGTAGCTTCACAGAGGGCTTCCCATCAGACTGCTGGGGCATAAATGAAAAAAAAATGTTGCCTGACCTTACAATTGCCCATTCCAGTAGGCAAAGATGCATTACTAGGAGAAACAGATACTGGCCTATCAGTTCTCTTCACCAGTGGCTCTCCTGACAGGTTGGGGCAATTCATCTTCACTAACAAAAGCCTGCCTTAAGTGAGGGTGATGCAGGTGATCCAGAGGCTGACTTAGAAATCACAGGAGCAGGGTGGCTGCTGCAAAGGGAAGCTGGAGGTCCCTCAGCAGCAATTTGGCCCCTAGATATTCCTCTGACATCAGTGGCACCTCCAGGGCTGCTTCTGGTCAAATAGAAGATCAGGGTGAGCACATTTTTACTATATCTGCCAAGGTCTCACTGGTAGACGTAGTGCTCTTCCTGTCCTGGGCTCTGGAAGAAATGGCACTGACAGAATTTGCTTTGGGCATTATTCTCCATTTTGTTTGGACATTCTGGATTGCCCAGGCAAAGCTGGAATAAGTTTTGCCAATGTTCCAGCTCTGAATGCACAAGCTCCAAAACACACAAAGATGTTTATAACTCCCCAGGGGCATGACCCAGTTTGAAAGACTTTGCTATAAAGCAGCTCAGACCATTATCAATTATTCCATACTACAGATGGTATAATGAGGCCAAGAGAGAATGGCTTGCCTATCATTGGCTAGTGAATGCCTAGCAGGCGTTAAAGAAATATTGGTACCTAGTAGCCTGGACTCTTTGTTGCTATTGTATAATTGATTAAGAGTATAAATATTTTCATGCATCCCTTTAAGCCAACAGTTTCCAAACTTGTGTCCTTGTTAGAATAGAATAGAGCTGTAAGGGACCTTGGAGGTCTTCTAGTCCAGCCCCCTGCTCAAGTAGGAGGACCTACACCATCTCAGACAAGTGACTGTCTAGCTTCTTCTTAAAAATCTCCAGTGATGGAGCGCCCACGATTTCTGGAGGCAAGCTGTTCCACTGGTTAATTGTCCTCACTGTCAGGAAGTTCCTCCTTAATTCCAGGTTGCTTCTCTCTTTGATCAGTTTCCAACCATTGTTTTTTGTCTTGCCCTCTGGTGCTTTGGAGAATAACGTGACCCCTTCTTCTTGGAATACTGCTATCATGTCTCCCCTATTTCTTTTTTTCTTTAGACTAGCCAGGCCCAAGTCCTGCAGCCATTCTTCGTATGTTTTAGTCTCCAGACCTTTGATCATCTTAGTTGCTCTTCTCTGATTTTTTCCCAAACTCTCAACATCTTTAGTATTATGACTATGCAAGTGAGAAGTTCTGGGAGTTGTAGTTCTAGCAGAATCCCACCCGCAGTATGACAAGTTCATCTAGGCAATGAACTTTGATGCAATGTTGAATTCACATCCTTACTCAGCTAAGAAACTTACCAAGGGAATTCGGAGCAGTCACTTACTGGGTTTGTCCAACACATTTAACCATGTTTTGTTTTAACCAGGTTTATTGAATATTGCAAATTTACTAAATTAACTAAATTTACATATTATGTTCAACCAGACATCATGGTTTACAGATCATGATAGCTGGTTATATTGGATAAATGTAAAGTAAAATGTATCAAGCCATGCTTAATAATAATACATTATAAAGCCAGGAACATTGCAAAATGCAATGTACAAAATCAGCCAATAGGTGTTTTCATTAACCAGTGCTTTGATAAAATAGCCATAACAAGCCTCTTAAGATGTCTGATGTTAGGTGTGTGATATTTTAGATTAAAAATGATGGCTTCTAAGCAAGCATATGCCATTGTCCCTTGCATTTTGGAAATGACACACACACATGTACAAAGTAGTTGGCCTATGGCAGTGATGGCGAACCTTTTAGAGACCGAGTGCCCAAACTGCAACCCAAAACCCACTTATGCATCGTCGGGTGCCGGGTTGGTGTGGTCCATTGGCTGGGTGTGGCCCATTGGCTGGGTGTGGCCAATTTGGGGGGTGTAGTCCATTGGGTGGGCGTGGTTGCAATAGTAACGGCAGACTGGGTGGGACTAAAATGTTCAATCAATCATTCCAACTTTGCAAGATCTTTTTTTTCCCATGAGAAGTTGAAATTGACTGAACCTTTTTTTTTTTGCACACGACGGTGGAGGCCTAAAGTGAAAAGGTTTTATAAAACCCAGCTGAAGGCCTAGGACTGGGACGATGGCGCGCGTGCCCACAGAGAGGGCTCTGAGTGCCGCCTCTGGCACCTGAGCCATAGGTTCGCCACCACTGGCCTATGGGGAAGTAACTGATCACAGTGCCGCCTTTCCCAGTCACCCTGCTTCCTATTAATTGCTGTCCTCTGGGTGTCATAAAGCACAGGGCTTTGGAAAATGGTGAAATAAAAGTAAAACCTTATGCTGTAAATCAGCAGAAAGCTCAAGGGCAGTTGCTGTACTCAGCAAATCACACAAAAAGGGACAGCAAAATGAGCATCAGGAGAAATATCTCTGATGAGACCCAACATGCTGACAAATGATGGAATGCATGCCAATGTCTTTAAAGTTGGATTCTTCCAAAAAGTATATTGTGTTGTGTATACTAAAAGACACCCAAAAAGTGAAAATCTACTCGAGTCAGGCAGGATGGGATTGCTGCAGGTTCCATCAGCCAAGGAACATTAGCTGGCAGGAACCAGAAGACATGTCTTCTCTACCATAGCCCCTGCCCTCTGGAATATTCTCCCTTCAGAAATCACGATGATCCCAAGCCTGCCAGCCTTTAGTAAGGCTATGAAGACTTAGTTGTATGCCTGGGCCGGAGGCCCTATGTGCAATAAGTGTCCCTTTTCCTGGCTGTATGAACCTCCACAGTAACAGCTTTACTTGGTGCCATATATATTTATTTTGCATTTTGTTTGAATTGTTTGAATTGCTTTTATGTCTTATGTATGCTATCCAGCATCACTGGTTGAGAAGAGCAACTATAGAAACCAGTCAAACCAACAAATACGTAAATAAAGGTTACAAGCTGCAAACAGTACATTCCAAGGGGGAAGGTCATAAAATTTCTTTTCTTGAACTTCTAACTTTGAAATTGGAATCCATCAGTAGCCTTTCCTCACTGTTGATTTGAAATACCATTCACTTGTTCTTGAGATGGTAAGGATCTCTCCCAGCATGAAATTTACTGAACTGTCTTATGTTCTAACAATTTTTCTACACTTTGAGGCTGTCCTGGACAATGGCATTGGAATAAGAGGGAAAAATATTAACATTGATATAGTTAGGTTCATCTGGTACCAAGTCTGTTTTAATGAAAGCAACCTTATACGGACATAGCAGGGAAAAGATATTATCAGACATGTGGGGAAAGAGTCATTGCTACAATGGCTGCAAAACGTTTGGCTTCAAAAAGTGGATTTGATGGAGTCAATTCAGAGTTAATATTTATTTATTTGTGAATATTTTTCATCCAGAATTTCAAGTCAGAGAACATAGCACTCCCTCCTGCTGTTCCCAGAACAGGGTAGATTGGATTGGGAAAGAGAATGACTTACCCAGAGTGAGCTTCTGTGGCTGACAGGGTGCTGGAACATGGATTTTCCTGATACTTTAAAGCCCTGCACCACAGTGACTATTCATTTTGTAACATACATTTTCAATTTTATCAAAATATTCCAAATGCAGAGTTAATTGCACATCTGCACTATGCAATGCAGAAACAATCTTTAAGGTTGCGTTGCAATAATCCCCTTGCTTAGGAGAAAGTGAATTTGAAACAATGAATTCTGTACTAAATATGCAACCAGCTACTATTCTAGTATCATATATTTTTATAGATAGCCTTCTCTGGTTGAGGAACCTTCAGATGTGCAGATCTCTATCTGCTATAGCTTTCAGCATCACAAGCACAAATAAGAGAAAAACTCATATTAACTATATGGGATTCTACAAAAGAACCAAAAAAAAGTGTGGTTGGGGGGATAAGGGGCAGGATTTCCATTTTTGCTGATTTTTTTAAAAAAAGGCTAATTCTCACCCCAATGAACACAGGGCACAGATCAGATGTTACTGGGATCCAGGAACAAGAGAGGCCAGAATTGCAGTTCAATATACTGAATGTCTATCTATTTCCAGTTTTATGGAATAAGACAGCAGGGAAGAAGAAAGAACTAATAAGGGCAACAAGGTATGGTGCCAATGAATTCAAAATAAGAAAAGTTGTATAAAGCAAGCACAGGCTCTGGCTTTTGGAATTCATCAAAAAAAAGGATGCTTTCTTCAAAAGTAGCTTTGGGTCTGATCAAGTATACATATTTAATGTTCATGTTCTCTGTGACAACTGCATGCATGAAAACTCATAGAGAAGGCTGATTACAATCTAGTTGCAAAGATTGTGTGCAAAGCCATAAAGATTTGCATGGTTTTTAACGTATTGTATGATTCCACCCACTGTGATTTTAAACCAAGATCTAGAGAGAGAGAGAGAGAGAGAGAGAGAGAGAGAGAGAGAGAGATGGGTAATATGCACAATCGCAAGACTGTTTATGCACATATGTATGATGGTGGGGCATTCTGCACCATGTTCAGTCATGTGAATTAATAACATGTTCTTCTGAATTGGGATTTTTCACAGCATTTGGGGGACATCTTAACATTATAAATATTAAAGAAGTACATATTTTCTGGAAGTTTGGAAATAACGCTATAATTAGACACCTATCAATACAATTTATTAAATAACATTGTAGTCCAATGGTATATAGGATAATACATTAATAAACAGTTAAAATGTTTAGGAGTGCAGCACAAAGAAAAGTTGAGGTTAGCATGCAAAGCAATCAAATAAGCAGCATTTAATCAATAGTGAATTTAATTATCTAATTCAAGGAGAAAAAGTCAAGGAGTATAGAGAATAACACATTCAGTTCAATGAGATAA
Organism: Protobothrops mucrosquamatus; assembly: GCF_001527695.2. Taxonomy (NCBI): domain Eukaryota; kingdom Metazoa; phylum Chordata; class Lepidosauria; order Squamata; family Viperidae; genus Protobothrops; species Protobothrops mucrosquamatus. Next base: position 2,160,251 of record NW_015386394.1, read on the forward strand.
AAGATGAAGCAAGACTTTTCCGGAAGTGATTCATTTTACACAGGGTTCAGCTACAGAAGGTAATAGTAATATAGAGGTTCTTACCAGAAGACAGAAACCCACAATTTTGAAGCTGCTTGCCATAGTAAAGACGGGAAGAAATGTATATGACGTAGCATTCCTACAGGCTCACACATGTACGAAAAGACAACACATGGCACAGGCACTGTTTTACTTGGGAATGGCGACTGAAATAAAGAAAATAGGGATCTCTACCAATCATTGCTTTTGCTAGTACAGGCAGCCTCAACTTACGACCACAATTAGAACTGAAATTTCCATCACTAAGTGATGCAG
>NW_015386394.1:2160686-2180563 GCF_001527695.2 Protobothrops mucrosquamatus
TAATTTTAAAAGTATTTTAATCGGAAACACAGCTGGTAATATTTGGTTTTAATTCGGCTTTTATCGGGGTTTATTTTTTGGATTTCTGTATTTTTGTATTTTGTATTTTTTGTATTTTGTGTATACTATTTGTTTTTAATATGCTGTGAACCGCCCTGAGTCCTATGGGAGAAGGGCGGTATACAAATTAAATTATCTAAATTATCTATCTATTAAGTGAGTAGACCCTGATTTTATGATGTTTTCAACATGTTCTTTAAGCAAATCATGTTGTCATTGAATAAATCTGACTTCCTCTATTGACTGTACTTGTCAGAGGCCTCCTGGGAAGGTCACAGAGGACGATCCTGTGACCGCAGGATGCTGCAACCATTGTAAATGTACACTAGTTGTCAAGTACCCAAATTCTGATCACATGATCATGGAGACACTGCAACAGTTGTAAATGTGAGTACGTCATAAGTCACTTTTTTCAGCACCATCATAAATTTGAATAGTCATTAAATGAGTGGTTATTAGTCAAGGATGATCTATACTCCTTGGCTGGGTCTGTCCGCCATAGTTCTCCTAGACTGGCCAGTCAGATAATCTAGAAGAAGAGAATTGGTACAGTATATTGCTCTTTTGTCAGATTCTGGTCAGATCAAACTGGCTGGTCCTTTCAATTTATGATAGTTAGCAGGGTTGAGCTGGGGAACCAGAAATATTATGTTTTCAAAGTAGCCAACTGGTTTAAGTTAAACTCCTGGAAGCACTCAAACTTTAATTCCATGCCCATCCCTCATGTATCTAGTTTATGTCCAAGGCACGTCCATCACCTCTATAGGGTTGGTTCCTTGGCTCCCATGTATTCCCACAATGGCTTCTTCCATCTTTTCAGTTTCATATCACCTGCAAATCTATCTCCCAATGCTTTCAGTAGTGATAGCATTGGACCTGCCACTGAAGGAACTCAATAGGGCCTATATTTAACCAGTTCATATATTCTAAAAATCATCAATAGGTGCAGGTGGTTCAAGAGACTCATTGCTGTTGGACATAGCTCTCCTCTACAGGCAAATGTTGAGAGCTATACACCACACAGTGATCTCTACCATTCAGAAAGTCTCATAAAGAGACTTTGATTTGCCCAAATAATATTTTTGGAAAGACTCACAGAGTCTTTGTATACTTACAGTTGCCTAACCCTTGATTGGGAAAAAGCACATCATCTTTTCATCACCAAACAAAATGCACATAGGGCTCCATAAATGTCAAATGTATTAGATGAGTCAACAATGCCTCTCACAGGAGGAGAGATCTTTTCACCTGGAGATTTTGCAGGAGTAAGGAAGATTACACAGAAATCGGGCCTTCCATGAAACAATTAGAGTTTCCAGGTTCTTTTCCTAGTTCTTAAATATGGCCTAGGTAATTAAATGTGCTCAAATGATTCTGATCTCCAAGCCTATTTTATATATTTCCTCTCTTTCTGAAAGTTTCCAGGATAGTTTTGTTACAATACTTAGGACTTATCCATTAGGAAATAAATATGTTTCTTCAGATGTAGCTTTCTGCAAATGGAAGTATAATAAACTTCAAGAGGGTACACCATTTTCTCTCAGTTCCATTTCTCCTGTCCAATTTAGGACAAGTGTCCATTAGAGGATGGACTCAACAATCCTTTCCCTTTCCTGTGGAGGCTGGTTGAGAAAACAGAAGCCAAACATATGCAATCACCTGAAACCAAACATACCATCTTTAGCTTAGTCTAATACAGTATTTTTCAACCATTTGTGTGTGGACTTCAATTCCAAGAATTTCCCAGCAAGAATTCATGCATCTTAAATTTGCCAAGGTTGACAAACACTAGCTTAGTATATTAGCACAACCACACTATATACCATAGGATGTATAGAACAAAGGGAAGGTGCTTCACTTAATCTATGCAGTCTGTGCAAAGGCACAATAAATTTCTCCCATGATCAGTGCTATGAGTTCTCAGAGTCTGTGTATAGAGATGCTGCATTTCCAGTTGTTGCTTTTTCCCCCCTCCAGTGTTTTCATTAGATAAACAAGAATATCTTCCGTAGTGTGATGTTAGCAATACCTTGTTCCATAGAGCAAAGATACCCAGGTGGTTTCCCAATGTACCATCAAACTGCAGCATGTGGTGCCTGCACAGATGGCTCTCTTTAGTGTAACAGACACACCCACACACACATATAAACACACACATAAACATTAATAAGAATTGTTACAGTAATTCTGGCCCATCTATTACCAGGGAGTGTTTATCTTTCAGCAAGGGGGAGGAGGGTGGAACACCAAATGCCATACTCAGCATTTAATTCAGATTTCTGAGGATCCCAATGTTCTTTCTTTCAGGAATTGTCTAGCATTATTTGACAGGCAAGTACATAGGGAAGATTTCTTGAAACTGCAAGCTTTAAACACCTGAATGAACAAGATGTTGCCATGAAGCAAAGCCACAACCCTCTGCAGTGACCTACAATTTAATGCTTTATGCAATACAATATGGGGGATTTTTAAATGCAAAATTTAAAAAATAAGATAAAATATTTTAATTTGCTCAAGGTATTTAATGCATGCACATTGCAGAAACTAGCTTCTCTTGATATTCATTTGGATTTCCTAGTAAGTTTAACTTTGGTTTTAGAATAAGTGATTAGATTGACAAAATGGCATGTTATAAACTACAGTTTACAAATTAGAGTAGTCAGGATCAAAATGAAGGAAACAATATATATCTCAGCATGGGGTGTATTTCTTCTTGATTATAATGAGGCAGCCATGGAAATATCTTGTAGCGAAATGTCAGACTCCAAATCTTACACATACTGTGCTGATTTCTGTAGCTTGCAATAATTTAGCCACCATAAGATGGCAGCAAGGAGATATAGAAACTCAATTGCATGCCTAGTGGCAGTTCAGATTTTTGAAGTTTAGATATGGCAATTCTCCAAAACCTCTGACCCAAGATGTGTAAAAAAATCCAGACAACCAGGAGATGGCAGCAAAAAGATACAACTGTGTACCTTTTGTGCCACTTGAATTTTTGCAGCCTAGATCTAGTATCCTAGAAAGCCAGATTTTTTTGTGAAAAAGGCAGCTTCAGTGGACAGAATAACTGCACAATCAGAATCCTGATCACATAACTAAATGCACTTCAAATGATTTAATTCTAATAAAGATGAACGACATTTAACTTAAAAAAAAAAGAAACTGAGTATGTTAAGCATCCCATTATAATTGGTGAGAATGCTAAATGATGTTTTTTATTACCTAGTTTGAATTACTAGTCATTGATGAGCCATAATATAATTTATTTGGTTTGACTTAACTGCTAAATCATCCAGTGACTTTGTAAGTCATGGGAAATAGATGAGTACAACATGTGATCATCCCATATTTTTTTTTAGCAGGCAGAAAGGAAAAAAGGCAAAATGAATTTCAGAAGGGTAAGCTGTGTCTCATATAATGAGAAATATTTTCTGTTGAAAAGTAGAGCATACTACACTGATTTTCATTTGTAACCATGCTGCCACACTAGACATACTCTCTCAAAACCTAGTCCTGCTGATTTTTATGGCAGTAAGTTTTAAGGAAACAGGTTTGGAATTTTGACGCCTGCTTTAAATTCCCAACTTATGATTCTGTACTAATTTAGGTTCATACAGTACAGCTTCTTTAAGGAATCATAGAGATCCAGCAATAGGAATCTAGCCCAAGAGGGACATTTGCAGAGCCAGTCCTTTTCAGACAATAACCACACTAGCCATCCCCATTTTGGTATCTCCATTATTAAACCACCAGAGCAGTACTGGCAGGGGATTATGAGAATTACCCCTCTAGATGACGCCCAGTTGAGGAAGGCTGAGCTGGGTCTGACAAGCGAAACTGAAGTCTATGGAGTTTTCTTCTCCTCATCTGATAGCTGCTAAAAGGCTGCCACTGGGGTCTCGGGTAAGGGGCGCCCAGGGGCAAGAAAAGAGATCCTTTCTTCCCTTGGGCGATTCCGAGGCCGGGGGGGGGGAGATGCTCCATGGTCTTTTTCATTTGCTGGCCGTGGGTGTGTGCTTTAAGGAGCAACGTCCAGCAAAAGGAAGGTTGGGATGAAATACGGTCATCCGCTAAATCCTGTCCATGAAAGGACGCCGCCTTCTAGACAAGTTCGAAAGTTCGCCACGGCGTTGCCTTTCTGAATCTGAATACATCACGACAATACTGCACCCTTCTGGCTTCCGTCCTTCCGCTTGCGAGCCTCCCAGAATAGCCTTGGGCGAACGAGAGGTGCCCTTCTCCCCGCCCCCCAACCTGAAAGCCACGAAACTGCACGGGAGCCGCTGGGTGTGCCGCTGCATGCATCCTTAAGCCCTCTGCACACAGATTGTGCGGGGACCACATATTCTGCCGCCGCCACCACCACTACCACCTTTCTGCTTAGCCTGGCCAGCCCGGGCTCTCCTTTCCCCTCCCCTCCCGCCGCCAGCCCTTGCGGTGCCGCCCCCCGACCCACCGCATCTAGTCCGGCGAAGGGGCTGCCGCAGCTCCCTCGTTCGCGTCTCCACCGCCCCCTTCGCCCCCCCCTCCGTCCCTTTTTTCTGCGTGCGCCCTCTAGCGGTCTGACTTCAGCTCCCAGCACCAGCTTCCACGGCCAGCCGGCGAGGAAGGCAACAGTCGTGGAGCGCAACCAGCCGCTTGTCCTTCGCCCAGAGTCGGCTTCTCGGGCGTCTCGCTTCTGCAGGTAAGGAACAGTCAATATGGGCAGACAAAAGAGCGTCTGCTGCCGCTGCTGCGCCTTCCGGCTGAGCAGGGAGGCTGCTGCTTGATGTGATCGGGTCTGGAGGGGGAAAGGGAGGGAAAGTGGGGCTTGGTTGCATATGGGTGAAGGCGGGCAGACGGAGGGGCTTGTCTGCCATGTAGAGAAAAGAAAAAAGGTGCAGGATGGGAGAAGCGATACGGGTTGGGTGGCTGGGGAGAGGAGATCTTGGGGGGGGGGGAAGGAAAGAGGATGGAGTTGGTGAAGGGGGCTGTCATGGCATGCAGGTGGAACTGAGAAGGAGGAGCAGGAGCTGAGAGCTGAGGCATGCGATGGGGTGCAGCTGGAAGATTGGGGTGGAGGTCGGGATCCAGGCCCGGGAGGCAAGCACCGGTGGGGCCCTAGTATGAGTCCAGAATCAGGTGGAAAAGATGAGAGGGAAAGGTCCCGGGGATGGAGAAGAAAAAGAAATCAAGGCGGGACAGAGAGATCGAGGACATGCATGGGATGCAACGGAACGAAGGGAACAAGTTTGGGGGGCAGCAGGTGTTTTAATTTGCATTTTTGAGAGAAACGGGGATGCACAACAGCTGCATCCATTCAAAGAATGGGCCCTGCTGTTGGCAGGAATGAAGAGGCCAGGTACGGGGCAGCACGTTTTGACTCTACGGGGGTTTCCTCATCCACACACCCTTGCCAGGCGGAGGGTGTAATTAGGAGGCGGCTGGCAGGGCTCAGCACGTCAGGGCGCAGACAATAGGCCAGCCTCCCGGGGCGGCTGTTGTGCCAACACGCTGCTAATGTGATTAGGGGCACATATCGCAGCCAGCACCGGCCTCCTGTGTGCCAGTGAGTGTACAAGAGGAGGGGAGGCAACAGCTTGGAAAGAGAGATGGGGGGGGGGGAGCAACGCCAGAGAAGGCCGTGCCTCCTTTGGCAAATGAGAGCCTGGAGGACTTCGGAAAGAATGGGGTATCTTCCAAGGGGAATGAGTGTACCCCGAAGGGAAAGAGCATGCTGTGTGCACGCAGACCTGCTGATATGCCTCAGCATGGCATAGGCAGATGGATTGATTTTGTAACAGGCATAGAACAATACAATTCATATTAATATATTATACTTACTGGGAGATCACATTTGCTTCTGATATTGGGCTATGAAACTTGTCTATCAACAGCCTTTTCAGGGAAAGGTTTGTTTGTAACACCACTGTGTTTCACACTTGGTTTGTGTACACATTAAAAGTGCAAGTGTGATAGAACAGCTGTTTATCTGCGTGAAATAAATTGAATTCTAGTAACAACCTTTGTGCTTGTATGCGTGTGAGTGTTACAGTGCCTCAGTTCAGCTCTGTCCCTCCTCAGCTAAAAGATATGCAAAAATTAAGTATATGTAGATAAGTGAGTGTGTTCCAGGTTTGAGTATCTGGGCACAGGTAGCATAAAATGAAGTTTATTCGATAATAATTTTTTTATTCAACTTTAGTGAAAGAAATGGGCTGCATATATGACAGTGATGCACCTAGAGAACATAATCTGACATGCATTACTCATGCTGAGGAAATATAAGTTTCTCTACCAAATAATATCTTGTTGGAAATTTATCACATATTAATATAATATTACCATTATTTGTGGACCACTATCCTTTTTTGGTTTGTATGCAAATATTTTTTTTCTCACTCAATCATTAAAATTCTTGGAGACTACCTGGGCAAGTCTCTACAGTTTTCTTAGCAAGGTTTTCAGAAATGATTTGCCATTGCCTCCTTCCTAGAGCTGAGAGAAAGTGACTGGCTCAAGATTACCCAGCTGACTTCCTGTGCAAGGTGGGTCTAGAACTCGGTCTCCCAGTTTTTAGCCTAATGACTTAACCACTAAACCGAGTTAGCTCCCTCAAACTATGCAAATATATCTTTGTACATGTATGTGGATAAGTTGTGTGATGTGCCAACCGGAGGAAAATAAGGCATGATTTCCATTAATATTTCCTGAAAGTGCATCTCATCTACACAATTGTGTGAAAAGAAGATCAGTCCTAGTTTGGTGCAGATGTTTTTGTTTGCTTCCCTCTTAAGAAACAAGGCTTTCTAAAGCAGTCAAGAAATGTTTTTCAGCCAGAGAAACCTGTGATTACTCTTCCCCCATAATTTATTTTTTAAGCCGTTTTAAGGGAGTCTTCTGCCAGGTTTAAGCCCAGTGATGACACTCTGAAGCCCAGTCAAGTCCAATCCTTTATTGGCTTACACCTAATAGACAAAGTCTTCTCAAATTAAAGCTACAGCCTTCTAACCCATTAGATATATCCTGAGAGATTCTAAAGCAGTGGTCCCCAACCTTTCCAGCACCACGGACCGGTGGGGGAGGGGATGCTACAGACCGGTGGGGGAGGGGTTGTTTCGCAAGCGCAACCTAATCCCATGCATGTGCAAATGAAGCTTTGCACGCTTGCCTGCTGCTTGTGTGCCCTGGTTTCCAAAGGGCTGCGGCCCAGGGGTTTGGGACCCCTCTTCTAGAGTACTCTGAATTTCTTCCCTCACCCAATTAGGGACTGTGCAGTCTCTTAATTTGGGCCTCTCTCTGGGAAAGCATGGTGTTGCAAAACCTTCCCCACTGGTCCTGCAGGTGCAGATTTCACCACAAACTTCTGCAGTTTGGTTTCTCCACCTGTTGACTATTATCCTCATCCCGTGTGCCTTGCCGGTTGTCAGATGATAGATCATCGGCTTCACTCATCTTTAAAACACTGAGCCTTTGCTTTATTCGTTAAGCCTTACTTTCACTTTTCCTTCTTTCCAAAAATTCTGAGATTCCTGGCTCCAAATCTACTCTACTCTGAAAGTATTTAGTATCTTAATAACCTGCCCCTCTCTCCCGGTCCCCTGTTAATGATTTGAATGGGCACTCTGCAGAAGTTAGAAGGAAGGTTACAGTCATTCCATCGTTTTTTTCAAATTCTGCCCTAACTTTCAGTTTGATCTAGTGATAAAGGCCCCAGGCAAGAAAGCAGGAGACTGTGAGTTCAAGTCTTACCTTAATCATGAAAGCCACCTGGGTGACTTGGGGTTAGTCGCTCTATCTCAGCTCAGTCCACCTCAAGAGTTGTGGTTGTGGGGAAAATAGAAAGAAGTGTTGGATATATTCACTTCCTTGAGTTATTTGTAAAAATAATAAAGGTGGAATATAAAGAAATAAAATAAAAACAAAGAGACCAATTAATCAAAAAACTTCCTTTGAAGGTTACAGGAAAACTTTGCAGGATGGAAGTAGTATTCCTCATGTTGGCAGCAACAAGACATCTTATCGACCCGACATGGCTGTGGATGCAACAGGGGTGGGTCATGTTACTTGGAGATACCAGCGCAGAAAGACAGGCAGGCAACTGCAAAGTTGGGAGGGAAGAAGGCAGGAATTCCTGGTTACCTGGGTAGGACTGGGACCCTGTGGGTTATTCATGGATTTATTAAACAGATTTATATGACTGCCTGTCTATCCAGAGGAACTCTGGGTAATGAACAAGAATAAGAACACAACACATGTATTTAAAAAAAAGAAATGAAAAATAGCATTGAGGCCTGATACAACTCATATTTATAAATCAACTATATCATGCCAGCTAATATCTGCCTCGGTAGTTTTTGGCCGTGAGGGATGCAATATCAAGTTTGGTCGCTGTGCGTATGGACGTTTAGCTACTCTGTTAAGACATAATGTTGCCCTGGGTATACCAACATGGAGGTAATCTACACTTCGTACCACAATGAGAGCTTGCAATATGGCTGTGATACACCAGAACAAATATAAAGCATACATGTCTATGGAGATTCTCAGTCATCCACGTCATAGTTGTCCCAAAGATGCTTTTTCATGAAGCAACTGGACTTTCTTGTTTTTCTTTGAAGACGTTTCACTTCTCATCCAAGCAGCTTCTTCAACTCTGAATGGATGATGTATTCCCCACTTCCATTTCCCACCATCCAGTCAAAGCTGAAGAAGCTTCTTGGATGAGAAGTGAAACATCTTCAAAGAAAACAAGAAAGTCCAGTTACCTCATGAAAAAAGCACCTTTGGGTATAAACACATATAGTTCAAGAATGTCTCCTCAGGAAATTTCAAGGCACCTGGGATGTAGTAGTTAGATGTTTAGCTTCCTTAGATAAAAAATGATAACATCGATCCCACAGCAATACTATGGCTCCATATTATGATGATTTTATTATGGGTTTATTTTAATTTAATGTTTTATCTCCTATATTGCATTGTCCACATATTATTCATGTGTGTGTGTGTGTGTGTGTGGGTGGGTGTGTTTGCTGAAGCTTTATTTAAAGAGTAATAGTTAAATAATAACCTTGCTAGCTCTGTCAACATCTTGGCCCTAGGGCCTGGGGAGGGGGCACCACGGAATGATAATGAGGGCTGCTCAGTGATGGGATTGATCCTGTACTGCAGGAGCAGCCAACAGACCAGATGGTAACAATAGACTAGATGTTGGTCAATTTATGTCTGACAGAACTTTGTAGAAAGTGAATAGTACATATTACATGCTGCAAAATATGGCAGTGGGAAGGAGGCTATTCAGCTCATCTTACTGAATTTCTGCTTGAATTGCACCTCTAATGACAAGGATGATAGGCCCCTGAGGTCTCAGCATAGGATTTTAGGTCTACATCAGACTGCAAGATGCCTGCCCAAACCCTGACGGAAATTCCTCTGATCTTAGTTGCTGAAAGTCGATGGTGTTCTTGTTGCTATTTTGAAATTAAAAACAAAGTGTATCATAAATTTCAAAATATACTTTAGTTAATTGTTTAACTACCAAAAACCCCTCCCAAAACAAGACCCTTCCAAAAATCCTGGTTGTACACACTTTATGTTACTTTCCCACTCAATTCTACCATCTACCATCCCTAAGGGTGCGAGTTTTAGCCATCCAAAGGTTTCCTAGTCTTGATCTACAACAGTGAAGGCTGGGAGTCTGAGTCCACAGTGTAGAATACAGCTCATTAAAGGCTAGAAATAGTGGTTGATTAATATCTGAGCAAAGGATTCAGACATAGTATTTGGGTGGCACACATAGTTATAAAAGGTGGCCATCCCATTCCCCAGTCAGTGAAAGTAGGAGTGAAAGTCAAAGTCAAAGCTCTCCTTTCCATCCCCTACTTTCCTACAATGCATATTTTACATGATGGGTCAGCAGGAAGAGGACATAAGCATCAGTCTTCCCCAATCAAGTGCTTTCCTGGTTGGATTGAATTGTAAGTCCCATCACTGCAGCCACAGATCTGCTAGCTGAAGAAGATGAGATGAGACAATTTATCTGAAGATTTCCCTGGATTTGTGGTTGCCTTCAACTAACAATTTAGTCTAGGTTTTCTGTGTGCACTTTCAGATGTAGAACCTGTTTTATCAAACGTAGTAATGGATTAATGGAATTCTCATGACAGACAGGTAGAGAACAAAACCAATGCGATGTAATTTTTATATGAATTCCTCTTGTCTGATTCCATTTCATAAACTATGGTTTGGTGCCTGGCTTTGATTCTAGAGAGATAAAAATGCCCTCTACTAGGGGTCTTTTTTCTTTATTTCCTTTTGACCTTTATATCCAACTGATGGGTATCCACATGGCTAGGAGTTGCATTACGAGAGAAGTAGTGACAAAAATTAGGGCTTCACTCAATAAAAAGAGCAAGAGGACCTCAAACGCATCAAGGACTGGTTCATATGTTTCCATTGGTCTTAGTCCACAATCAAAAAGAAGTGACCAGGATGACAGTTCGTCTAAAATGCATTTATTAGTATTAAGTATCCAAAATGCCATACAACACAGCATCTGTCAACCAGTAGTATAATTGAGAGACAGAAAAAAATGGTCTAAGTAGGACACAACTCCGTTGGATAAGTTGAGAAATAACCCATGAAACAGAGGAAAGGAGGAGGGCAGAACACTCAGTCTCCAGTGAATGTCAAAACATGGGGTAGTGTTTCTGTAAGTCCCTACTGTATTTGGAAGAGCTTCTGAAAGTTTTGGGCTTAGGAGCCAAAATATAATAAAATAATCTTTTTCAGTGAGTTCACTCTCATTCATTATCTTCAATATTTCTTGATTGGACTTAGGGGAAGACTGCTCCAAGTGGCAAATACTGCTTCTGCACCATGTAGCTTTTGATCATTAATTTAGTTTCAGCATTAAAAAAAATATACTGTAAAATGGCATTATTGCAATTTTTACATATCATAACTCTTTAGTATAATGTTTGGGAAAGTTTCTAAGTCCTTCAATGAAAAAGTGAGCTTTTTGTTTCTATCTTGATGGGAGTCAGGTTCTTTGATATTGGAAGGGGACTTAAGATTAAAAAAAAGAAACCAATTAATTTGTTTGTTAATTACTTAACTTGAGTTATTTGAGGATTACATTTAGCTTTGGGAACTTTAACAAAGGTTAGGACTTGCTGCAAACGAAGTGAAGATATTTCATCGCAGGACATACTACTGGCCACCAGACTTGATGAGGGAGAGGGGAAATCCACGAGGGATTCATTTCTAGTTTTAAGCCTGCAGCTGGGTAAAATTGTCATTTTAGAGGACGTATTTCTTAGTGCACCAATTGCTGGGAATTCTCTGGAGGCATCTGATTGCTTACTTGCAGAAAAATTTGAGAAGTTGGACTAATTTTGGTCTACTCCAGCAGAACTTCTCTTATGTGAGAAGACATAAATGTTCTGTATTATAATATACAGCATTATGGCTTAATGAGCAAAATAAGAGATGAGAAAGAAGCAAGGTGATATTATCCTATAAATAAGCAGAAATCCTGACTTCTTTATGGTAGAGCCCAAGGAGTCATGCTCATTTAATTTCCAGCATGCACAGCCACATGGCCATCATCATCAATCCAGCGGGCAGTATATGGATACTCAGCTTCATTTTCAGTTGTTGCCTTGTGTAAACTACAAGGCCTACAGACTTGTTTTTCCCTTATGTATAATGTCTACAACAAGGCTGTTAGTCAGTACACAGTAAGTCATAGTGTGAGTTATAACTTTTTCTTCATTCTTTGTTTGCAGTGTTGCTTGCAGTGTTGGAGAATGTATGCTCTTTTCATACAGAAATTAGAAATCATCTTGATATTGTTTCAGGGTTTTCACATCACCATCAGCTTTTCCTTCTTTGTCCAGGCATGGAGTCCCAGTGGGGTGGAGGTCTTTTATTTTTTTTCCTATGTGCTTCTCAGCTACATAGGGATAGCACTAATAGCTCAGATCCACCTTCCTGGAGGTTCCCTTCAAAATCCCTTTTCTCTTGTTCCTCCTCCTCATCTCCTTTACACAGCACAGTGACTCATTCCATGCGGGGGTGACAAATGGCAAGTGATTGAAGAGGCGGTATTGACATGATGCATGAGCCAGAGAACTGAAATCTCCCTTTCACTGACACAGATAAATGCACCCTGCACATGCACACTTGGCTTAATGGCAGGGCTTCCTTTTTCATGTATAATATTCAACTGGAGGCCTGGGCAGCCTCATTCAAAAGCATAGAGGACATTGCACAGGTATGTCCAAAGCCAATGACGGCTAATGCATTTGCAGCCTATCCCATCTTAGCAGCATATCAGCAGGGGGAATAAGAGGCTTCCCTAAGAACAATGTTTGTTTCACTGAATGCAAAAGTGTGTTGCTCCAACTCTAGCTCTGTCATGAGAGTTTGCTGAGCCAAGGTCAAGAAGACTACAAAATGAAAATGTTATTGGGATCTGAGCATTAAGTGTTTGTGGCAGATGCTCAGGCTTGTCAAGAAAGCTTTTTACTAGGGTAATCCAAAGATACACTCAAGAGGAGCAGCACATAGCTGTACCCTGCCTATTTGTATTTTATGGTGTACTTAAGATACTTTGCAGAGCAATGGGCATGTCAAGAAATAGAGGTAAGGAAATATGCAACAGGTTGACAAACTGAACAAGAGAGGGTAAGCATGAACAACTCAACTGTGTGTGAATTCGTACCCAACAACCACTGAAAACACACCAGTCTGCTAGATACCCTGATCTGGAAAATAATTCTCTGATAGGTTGATTGAATTCTGTGACATGCATATATATCAGATGTTGCTCTGTGACCATGTTTTGTCAAGTCCTGCATGCTTAGGATAGTGGCATTCTTCCTAATATGAATACTATTGCTTGAATTATTTATAACAGCCAGACATATATTAGATGTGATTACCAAGATATTATGGGTAGTCCTCGACTTACAACAGTTCACTTAGTGACTGTTCAGAGTTACAACGGCACTGAAAAAAGTGACTTATGACTGCTTTTCACACAACCTTTGTAGCATGCCCATGTACATGTAATGCTTGGTAACTGACTCATACTTATAACTGTTGTTGTGTCCCAAGGTCATGTGATCCCTCTTTGTGACCTTCTGCCAAGCAAAGTCAATGGGGAAGCCAGATTCATTTAACAACCATGTTACTAACTTATCAACTGTGGTGATTCACTTAACAAGTGTGGCAAGAAAGGTCATAAAATGGGGGAAAACTCACTTAACTGATGTCTCACTTAACAACAGAAATGTTAGGATCAATTGTGGCCTAAGTATACCTGTATATGTGTCAATGAAAATAATTCACATTTTCGGGACACAGAAAGTGTTGTGGTGGGGGGGCAGGGTCCACTGGACACTGTTACTGATGTAATGGATATGGGAGAGACCTGGTTTAAAATTCTCACCCAGTCTAAGTCTGACACGGAAGAGTTCTTGGCCTCACTTCCTGTACCCTTGAAATGTCAATACTGATGATTTTATTGAGTGTTACTGATAACAAACAAGGGAGAAAACTAATTTTGTAGAGAGAAAATTAATACATCAGGTGTTAAAAGCAGTTTCAAAAGGATAGTTATGATAAAAGAGAATAACAGGATCCAAATGCCAGAATTGTGCAATAAAAAAAGAAAGAATTTGGATGTTTGCCAACAAGAATAGCTCTTATTATTCTGTCAACTTTTGAAATCATTGAAAGAGGCAAATTCCAGGAAAATAAGTACATGCCTGTTTTGGTATAAAGGAGGAGATAGTTAAATAAATACATTCTGTTCTCAGCAGAAACCTATTGCTTCTTCATTTAAAAGGTTATGTTTGTGTCATAACCTTTTATTGTTTGTTCTGCTTGGTGAAGGTATATCTCTAGAAAGGAGATATCAGCCTATTGACTAAAAGGAACCCTAGAATTGAATAGGATTGCATTGTAATCATAACCACATTGCTATGTGTTAACAACAAGAGACTTATGTGATGCTGCTATTTGCCACCAATGTGTGCTACAGTGAAGCTACAATCTTTCACATGAGCCTCCCCAATGTGTTGCTTCTCTGATGTGGTGTTGAACTATTACTGTTGTATTCAGAGTTTAATCAGCTGCGTATTATGAGAGTGGAATCTGACATTTCTAGAAGGCACCATATTGAAGGCTGCATTTTGTCCTTATATTTAAACCTGTACATCAGGGGTAGTCAACCTTGGCTCTTTTATGACTCGTGGACCAGCTCAGCTCAGGAATTCTGGGAGTTGAAGTCCATGAGTCATAAAAGAGCCAAGGTTGACTACCCCTACTGTACATAGTGCTACTTCAGAATTTAGAATTATTCATTAAATGCATTTGTTTTAAGAAGTTTGCAAGTTTCCTTTCAAGTAGGCATTTATTGTTCAGTCAGTAGGTGAAATATAAAAAATATTAGACTACTTTTTATTATCTTGCTCACTTTGATGGGCAGGAACAAATAAAAAACATATGATATTATCTGAAGAAGGGTTATCACTGCCATATTTAACCAATACTACTGTGTGCTAAGCAAAAAGCTACCATAGATCCAAATAGCTGTGATATATTTTTGTTAAAGCTCAGTAAAATTGGCATGTCACCAGAAGAGTTTGCAACAAGATGTAGTTGAGCCCTATGTGTTTAACTTTGATGGAAGAGAATAGGCCAAGGGCCTAAGACAGGTACACCCATAATTACACTCTCAAAAATTCATGGAACCAGACCAAACTAAATGTAATTTAAATTAATTTGAATTTAATATTATTTTAATAATATTATTATAACCGCAAAGCCTTGGTAGACCATATGCAACCTTCAGCTGCAAGTTGGAGATGCATCTGCTTTCGCTCATGCATGTAATGCTGCTGGCCAATTAATAGGCTATTTGGAGAGCGCACAGGCTGAATTCATCTTCTGTTGCATTCAGGAAACATTGCTGAGAAAGAGGAAATTAGAATAAGAGCAAGACTGAGGAAAAGGAACAAAGGAAAATAGCCAACTATATGTAACTTCCTAATCTTTTCTGTTTTGTGTGGCTGATTTGGAGCTGGGAGGAATTTATTGTTGAGTCCTGCAACAAAAAGTTGTCAATGTCTTTTGTAAGTGGCCTGCTTACTTTTTTTGAGAAAGCTGGTTGTGCTCTTCTTCCGTATTAACCTTCTATGTTTCACTGGTTTTGTTGTAATTTCTTTGTTTTGATTATTGTGAGCCACTCAGAGTAATTGAAAGTCGTTGGGCAGCATGCAAACATAGTAAATTATTATTATGGTTGGTTGCATAGCCATTCGGCTGTTTCAACTGGATTTAGTTTTCTCCATATTCCTTTTTCAGCAAATATGTAATATATTATTGAAAAATCAAGTCTCAGTTGGGCAATTTTTTGTGAGGGGTGCGTGTGTATATGATACAACTTCTGATTCTAGATGTCCACAAATATAAAGTGATTGTGTTTCAGCTGTATTTCTGTTTTGCTGTGATAAATATAAGGTTATGTGCCATCATATTGGATACAAACTGGCCTTGCCATACAAGTATTGTATATGTTTTTGATGGAAACTACAGTATGTTATATCTATCCGTAAATGTAAATGAACCATTGTTTTTTACCCAACACAACATGATAATTTTATTCTGAAATATTACAGAATAAGAATCATTCAACAACTGATGCATCAAATTGATGCTTACTATTCAAGAACTATATAACAAATGTAACACATTAAAATCATTTAGATTATAGTTTAAGTGTATAGCTAAGAATATTTCTAAAACTTCTCTCTCAGCTTGAGATAAGTGGGAAATGGGGGTTGAGACTGAAATTTAAATTGAGTTTTTATATTGCACCATGCCATAATTTCTTCAGTCACGTATGATGTCAGCTCTACCTGGCTCGGCTGGGGCTTCATGGGCATCCTGCCTTCAAAAGAAGAAGAGGGAGGGAGGATGAAAGGAGGAAAGATGAAAGGTCAATAAAGCTTTGTGTGTACATGATAGGAAATCGGGGGGGGGGGGGGGGGGAATGACAGGTGAGAAGGATCAGAAAAGCCAGATCCTGTTTGTACCAGCATCCCACGGCCAGGCACCCTGAGAAATATGCAGATTAACCCCAAACATCTCAGATTTCTCAAAACATCTTGGCGAGCTCCGGTTGGCGGAAAACAGAATGGTAACGGGGGGTTGGGGAGGTGGGGAAATGGGCTGGGGGCAACCCTACACCTTATTCTGCATCCAGCGAATGCAATGATTTCAGAGCTGGCTTGAATTTACTGCAACCAACACTCTTAGTAAAAGAACCCATTGTTTTAATCAAATGGAGTTTTCTTTCCTAAGGGATCGGATTGGGGCAGGTCTGACAGGTGATTAAGTCACAATGAGAAGGGTTCTCACAATTTCAGCACACTATATTGTATGAATTATACTATTGGGACTGCTACAGACCCATCTAGGAGATGTGATTGGGAGCTGAGAAATGGGAGCTTTGAAAATGTGCCCTCATTTAAAAAAAAAAAAGATGAAGTGATGATCAAGGCCTTTCAGGATCTAGGTCCATCAGCTTGGAATTGAATCCCTGCTTGTCTTCTGAATGCAGACAATTTTTTATCTTTAAATCTGAGTGAAACTTTTTTGTTCTAAGTTTGAGAAAAAGAGGTTATCTTCTGATTGAGAACTTGTAGCAACTTTTATTTTGTACATAAAAAGTTGCATGTATGTATATATACACACATACACACACACATACACACACGTATATACACACACACATACACAGAGGGAGGGAGGGAAAGGGAGAGAAGAGAAGTTTTTGTGTGGGTCTGGTGGAGGAATGGGCAGCTATGACCCCTTTACAATTTGCTGGCTCAGGAATTCTGGGAGTTGAAATCCATAAGTCATAAAGGGGCTTTGGGGAGAGGGGAAATGTTAGGTTACAGAGTCTTCCTTAAAGCTGAACTTTTGCTATCTCAGGTGGGAGTTCAGTTCCCAGGATCCTCCAAGCATCAAATTCCTGGGTGTGCAGCTAACAAGTAGGCTGGCTTGGTCATCTCAACAGTGAGAAACTGGTGAAGCGGGCACAGCAGCGCCTGCATTTTCTGCATCGCATGAGAAAAGCACATCTTCCTTCCCCTGTCCTGACTACTTTCTACAGGAGAACGATCGAGAGCATCCTGTCATACAGAATCACAGTCTGGTTTGGAAGCATCACTGCTTCAGATAGAAAGGCGGGGCAGAGAGTGGTGAGAATGGCTGAAAAGATCATTGTCCGTTCCCTCCCTCCCATCCAGGACATAGCACAGAAGCGCTGCTTGAGCAGGGTCTGTAAGATTATCTGGGACACTACACATCCTCTTCATGACCTGTTTTCCTTGTTACCTTCTGGGAGGAGGCTTTGTGATATCCGTAGCAGAACATCCAGATTCAGCCATAGTTTCATTCCATGCAGCATTAACCTGGTGAACTCTCAAGGTTCCTCCTTCCATTATATATTCAAGATGGACAGTGTTGTGTCCTGAGCCTGCAAGATGCAGGCTCGGGACGTTGCAAGAGTCCCGGGCATTTGCAGAAGCTGCCCGGGACCAGACTGAGCGGCGCCGGCCTTGTGCGCATGCGCAAGGCGGGAAAAGCCCGCCTCATGATTGGTTGAACTTGTCCGGGGATCAGAGGGTATAAATAGAGGCCTGCGTGCCTCTGCTCTGGTTGTTCGAGAGTAGAGCAAACAATAAAGACTTGTTAGAGATGAATCGTCTCAAGCGCCATTATTCCCAGGACTTAACACTGGCGACGAAGGTGGGATACAGTCTCTACAGCTAAGAAAAGCTAGAAGACTCACCCAAAGAAGTCCGGGGAAAAAACGGCGTGGAAGTCAGCGTTATTCTGCCAGTACGAAATCGCTGGAGGGTGCGTGCGACTGAAGAAGAAGAAACTTTACCATCAATCATGGCTAAAGTTGGGCGTTTAGAAGAATTCGACGTCTCTCACCCCGAGAGGTGGGAATCTTACGTGGCAAGAGTCGAGACGTATTTTCACATCAACCAGATTCGAGAGGAAGGCTTAAAGGCTGCCACATTGTTATGCGTTTGTGGGCAAGACGCCTTTGAGATCGCCGAGAGTTTAGTCTCCCCAGACTCGCTGGAAACGGTGTTGTACTCCGACCTCAAGAAAACCTTAAAGGAACATTTCCAGCCCAAGCAATCAGTCATGGCTTGGAGGCACACATTTCAACAGAGAGATCAGCGAGTCGGAGAATCAGCAAAAGACTATGTTGCGGCCTTGAGAAGAGCAGCTAAACCGTGCGACTTCAAGGACTTAGAAGAAAGACTTCGCGATCGTTTTGTATGCGGGCTGAGAAAAACAGAATTGCAGCAGAGACTGTTCGCCAGGGAAGATGTTTCCTTCCAAGATGCTCTGCGAGAGGTTTCGGTTGAAGAAGCTGCCGGCGGGGCGGTCAAGAACATGCGGCCCAAGAGAAACGCTCCTGAGACCGCCACTATTCACAAGGAAGACGTGCGCGAGGAGTCGGACGAAGATCCTGAAGAAGAGGTGGATAAGCTTTACCAAGCTGCTGGAAGGAAGTCCAAGGATCGTCAGGACAAGGGCCCAGCTGAGCTCCGTTGCTGTGGATGCGGTGGTCGCCACAAGCGAGCCGAATGCCGGTTCCGTTCCGCCATTTGCCGAGCGTGCGGGAAGAAGGGCCACATCGCTGCGGTCTGCCTGGGTCGACAGAAGGTACAACCGAAGGAAGAATTGAATCTGAAAGGTACCAGGGTGCCCAGCCAAAACAGGGTGAGGTTCTGTGCAACACGCCGGAACATTTTAAGAATAGGCACACACAAACCCCTTAAAAAGAAACTAACACTTAAAGTGAAGTTGCAGGGAATTCCATTATCAATGGAACTTGACACAGGGTCTGCCCTATCCATAATCTCCCTCAATACATTTCACATAGTCTGCAGCAGCAGTGGCCAGAAAGTTTCCCTAAGGCCCTCTAATGTAATCCTTACGGATTTTCAAAATTCTAAAGTGTGCGTTAAGGGGGAGGCCACCCTTAGTGTACAGTACAAGAATTTTGCAGGCCCCCTAGACATGTTGGTTGTAGGGGGTGAACGAACGAGTCTCATTGGACTCGATTGGTTTGAGGCCTTGGGAATTCAGGTAACGACTGAATAAATTGCAAACACAGACCCTTGCTGATGTATGCAAGGAGTTTGAAGATGTGTTCAGCTCTAAACTTGGGTCCTACACGGGACCTCCTGTTTCTCTTAAGTTGGATCCAACGGTACAGCCCATCAGGGTTAAGCCTAGGAGGGTACCATTCGCTCTTAAGAGCAAGATTGATGCTGAGCTGGACAAGTTGCTCCAGCAAGGTATTCTAGAGCCTGTAGATTCCAGCTCGTGGGAAACCCCCATTGTAACGCCTTTAAAGGCAAACGGGGACATCCGGATTTGTGCTGACTACAAATGCACTCTAAACAAGGCCCTACAGCAACATGCTTATCCTGTGCCTGTAGTGAGCCACATTTTAGCTTCCTTGAAGGAAGGAAAATTTTTTGCTAAGCTTGATTTGGCTCAGGCTTATCAACAGCTGCCTGTTGATGAAGCTGCAGCTGAGGCCCAAACTATTGTCACCCATCGTGGAGCTTTCAGGGTGAAGAGGTTACAGTTTGGGGTGAATGTCGCTCCTGGCATTTTTCAAAGTGTGATGGAAAACACCCTGAGGGGTATTCCTGGTGTATGTCCTTATTTTGATGATGTTCTCATCACAGGTGACTCTCCACAAGTGCTGGCTGAGCGGTTAA
>NW_015386394.1:2182778-2408425 GCF_001527695.2 Protobothrops mucrosquamatus
TGAGCCTGCAAGATGCAGGCTCGGGACGTTGCAAGAGTCCCGGGCATTTGCAGAAGCTGCCCGGGACCAGACTGAGCGGCGCCGGCCTTGTGCGCATGCGCAAGGCGGGAAAAGCCCGCCTCATGATTGGTTGAACTTGCCCGGGGATCAGAGGGTATAAATAGAGGCCTGCGTGCCTCTGCTCTGGTTGTTCGAGAGTAGAGCAAACAATAAAGACTTGTTAGAGATGAATCGTCTCAAGCACCATTATTCCCAGGACTTAACAGACAGTATTTAATATTTATTTGCTACGTATATGTAGGGGTGTGGTCTATACATATGTTGTTCATAGTATGTTTGGGTGTGTGTCATGTATGTGTTTCACTTGAGAGCGGGTAATTTCATTTTTGATGTGTGCCGTTGTGCCCACAGTAAAAAAATGACAATAAAGGTTATCTTATCTTATCTATCTTATCAAGTCTGATCAGGAGGATGGAAATCAACTCAGACACACCTGGAGAATATTTGCTGCAAGTGATATGTTCTCTCCAGGAGCAGAAAGAGCATTTACTGAATAGTAAATGCTGTACAACCTCTCATGGCCTGCTTAGTTCCTTTGAGATCCCTGATTAAGCCCTTTGGGGATTGGGATGTTGGCCTCCAAAGGCCTTTAGTCCAATCAGCAGGGTTTTTATCAAATAGCCTATTAATCTGACCCCACCAGAGAATTCATTTCCTTTTATGTGAATTTTATGGGCCTGTTTACTTTCTTCTTCAAATGACCGTAGTGTCATCCAAATCTGGGGCGGATCTTTTTTTGTTTTTCTTCAAAGAGCCATGGAAGAGCTCCAACTGAAAGCTGCATCGTTTCTTTCTTTAGTTCGAGAATCAGTGAGCTGCCCTTCCGCATCAGCTCTTGGGATAGCCTAAAGTGGGAATGCACAAATTGATACCACATATGGCAGTGATGGCGAACTTTTTAGAGACTGAGTGCCCCAAAACTGCCCTGCCCCGCCCCCCACCCCGCCTGCCCGCACGGCCACTCACTGCCTCCAGGGCCTGCCACAGATCGCCCAGGTGGCCCAGCAGCACCATGGTGGCCACACCCTCCGCACTCCGCACATCATCTGTGTGCGACAAGGCATGAGGTTGGAGTCTTGTCCCCGCTGCCTGGCTGCCATGTGCTTGGCTGTACTGCTCCACGTGGTCCGCGCCCGGGGGCGACTCTCCTTCAGTGGGGATGCTGGTGAGAAGGGGGCTGCAGGGGGAGACGGGCTGGGGCGATAGCACACGTGCCCACAGAGAGGGCTCTGAGTGCCGCCTCTGGCACCCGTGCCATAGATTCGCCACCACTGACATATGGGGTGCGTGGAATGTGTCCCAAGCAGCAAATGTGTGGGACAAGAGGAAAGCGGATGTGTTAAAAATCACATTTTTTTCTTAACCCCTTCTTTTTAAATAAATTTTATTCCTTCCTATTTTAGCCAAGGTAAAAGAATTATATTTAATTTTTTTTTAAGTTATTGAAAATCCACAGCAGCTGAGGAGGGGGCAGAGAGCCAAACCCAACACATTGAGTTGTGTAGCTGTGGCTTAAAAACATGAGGCAAAGTGCCCTTACTTCTTGGTACTGTACTGCAGAATGAAAAGAGCATCCGTTGAAATTAGAGGGCCCTGCAGATTACCACTGCCCCCATACTGAGAGAGTGGGACAGCTTCCCACCTGAGAGCCTCTTGACCCTGCCCATGCCTGTCTTTTGAAAGGCATTAAGGCCCTGTTTCTCCAGCACTGGCAACTTTAATATGTCTGGATTTAACCCCCAGAATCATGAACAAAGCGACGTACAACCAGTCCTGCACTTATTACTCTTGCAGCAGCCACACAATCACAACATCACAATTTGGGTGCTGGCAACCAGCAGGTATTTACAATAATGGTTGTAGCATCCCGGGGTTACATGATCTCCATTTGCAAGCTTCCCAGCCGGCTTCCGACATGCAAGGTCAATGGGGGAAGCTGGGTTTGTTTAACGATCTCATGATTCATTTAACAAACTGCAATGATTCACTTAAAAAACATGCAAAAAGGTTACAAAACCGGTGCAACTCACTTAACAACTGCCTCGCTTAGCCACGGAAATTATGGTCTCAATTGTGGTTGTAATTTGAGTACAAATGTGCAAATCATAAAAATCCTATTGGCTTTGCTTCAACATATTAGAGAGTTTTAGCATTCAGTGGTTTCCCCCCCCCCCTTAAAAGTAACTTCTGAAACCATAAAGTGCCTAATTTTTTTTTAAAAAAAGATGTAGTTAATTTTATATGCCTTGTTACACTTTGTAACTTTCTACATATTTTCTCCTGAGAAGTAAATTTTAATCAGTCTTACCTTACATATTGGTTTCATTTTTATCATGTGAATTTCCCACAAAAAAATCTCATTAAAAACCTATAAAATTTATCCCATGTAAGCTCTCTTTTTAAATATAACTTGCGTTGTATACAATTTGTATACAATTTGTTTTAGACACAAATTTTTGTGGATTTTTGATGAAGGTGAGAATAAAAGCTAGCAGATTTTATTTGATTCTATCATTCAAACCATTGTAAAATAAGATGAGGACAGAATGCTAAAATGCACCTTCAACAGTATTTGTGATTTTTTAAATACTTAATGCAAAGTAACAAATTACTACTTCAGTTCGTCTATAATTATAAATCTTTCTTAATATGTACAACAGCTGAATAAAACATTGACTGGCAATGTATCAGGGGTAATTACTTCTGAATCCTTTTTCCTAAATCCCTTTTAGCCATCATTTCTTAAGTTAGCTTGCAAAGTTTAATAGTAACATTTCTGGCTATGTTTTTCCAGAGAGGGTTATGTATGTTCTTCTCAGGCTTTCACAATGGCTATTTTATGACTGCCACAAACAGCCAAGTAAGAATTTGCACCCATATCTCCCTAGTTTGTTTATAGGTAGAACATCCTACAGCCTTTCCCATGCTGGCTCAGGAATTCTGGGAGTTGAAGTCCACGAGTCATAGATTGCCTACCCCTGCCCTAGACAACTGTTCTGCATCCAACCCATGGGTGTGACTTATGAGGCAGGAGATCCATTCAACAGACCTCGTTCCAATAGGCTCTCTTTATAAAATTGTGCACTTCAGTCCACACAAACCTGCCAGAATTCATTTTCTCCTGTCAGATGCTTTATGAAGTAGATTTGGTGCTCTTCTGCATGACCTGTTAACTTGGGCAGTCAGGATTTTTGCGGTCTCAAAGAGAGGGCTAGAAAAATAAAGGCATGTTTTGGCATTTCCAGTGTGATATATTTTGACAATCTAGCTTGTTTTACCAGGATCATAGGATGCTGCTTTTAAGGTTATGATACTTGGCTGGGTTCACATATTTGAAAAGCCATAATTTGAAAAGCCTAGTACTCATCTGCCTAACTTAGTATTGTTTACTCTGATTGGCAGCTGCTCTTGAGAGGCTCATGCAGAGGACTTTCCAATCACGAGTACTATTGCAGTATTGCCCATTGGTACCTTCCAGAAGACAAATTATATTTCCTAGTCGCCCTTTGATCTTGCTGAGTAGGGGAAATAAAGGAGCAGATTATCCAAGATCGAATCCCAGATACACAAAGAAGGATGATAGAGCAAGTAAAAGAAAGTCTGTTCCAGTGAATGATGACCAGTCCTCAGTGATGTTTTTATACTTTAACACAATGGTTCTCAACCTATGGTTTGCGGACTCCTGGGGTTTGAATGTTTGAAGAAATGTTATGATTTAAATCTTAAGTCTTGGGGGTCCATGACCGTGGTCCGTGGCCCCAAAAGATATTTAAAGAGGGTCCATGGTGAAGAAAAGCTTGAGAATCACTGGTTTAACACTTTGAAAACAGCAATTTGCTAAGACAGCATGCACCTACTTGCTAAAGCACCAGAAGTGTGTAAATTAGGCCACATAGGTTCTGTATTCCCCAAAGCAGGCAAGCATACATATTTGATGAGACTTTATTTGAATTTATATCTGCACAAGTACAATGTGACATCCTGGAAGCATACATGATTTTTCTTGGCTATCAATTTGTAGAGACAGCTGCCTGTTTCACATACATATTTCTGCATTTTCTACCCTTCTATTCAGCCTTGTTCCTGAGCAGATGAGCTTTTGTATGATTTAATCCTTGGACTGACAGCATCTGATATGATTACAGTAATGCCTTTTCAACCTAGCTGAGCACATGCAATACCATATAATAGTTAAGGAACTGGACTGGTACTAGAGACACCTTCAACTACAAAAGTTCCTTGAATTAGTTTGGGCCAGTCATCCTCTCTCAGCTGTCTACCTCACAGATTTTTTATTGTGGACAGAAAAAGAAGGGAGTGCTGTTTATGCTGCTTTAAGCTCTTTCCCCCTTTTCTGGCAACTTCTTCTTCATGTGGGGAATGACGACTGACTGAATATGTATCTGAGTGGAGATTAGTTCAGAAAGTGAATGAAAGTTGTAAACCCAGACTTCCGGTTTGCCATTGTGGCCGCCGCAACCACTGGAAGGCGAGCTCCGTCTTCCGTGTTTGGTTTTGCTCCATTGGGGGATCCTGGAAAGGGTCAAAAGTCGTCCTGTAGGGGTGACGAGCAAGGAGGAGACCTCCACTTGATTGCGGGAGGGCGGCAGCCCTTTCACTTGATCTGGGGCAGCCCTCCAAACCGGTGGAGGAAAGACTGCCCATAGCAATATGGCTCATCACTAGGCTGCAGACAGCCGAAGTCAAACTTACCACGAGGCACTTCTAAAGCAATGCGGATGAAACTGGATGAGATCCAATCTTCTCTCTAAGATCCTACGTATTTCTCTTCCTGTAAAAACTGCCCAAAGTATCTTTCTCCCTGTGAGGAGAGAGGGAAGGGAATTTTTATCCCACCCTCTAAGAATAGCAGCGACTGACTACCCAGGGGAGTTCAAGCACTAAAAAAATAACTTTAATCTAACTAGATTTATATGTTTCTGAAACTTGGGGATCAAAAGTTTTCTTATTTTCATCGAAGACTTTTGTTTTTAATCTATAAAAAAGAAATAAAATTTGAAAAAGGACTATAAAAATTTTGGACCTAAAAAACCTTAAGCAGCATCGGTGACCTCTTGTGGCAAAGCTGGGTATTACAACTTGTTATTGCCTAAAGGAGACTTGAAGCCCAGACTACAGATAAGACGCTTTTAACTTTGATCAATACCACCTGTGAGAAGTTCAGCTGTAAAGAAAACTTTTGGGTGGCATGGCTGGCCTCCTTGAACTATGAATGTAAACCTTTATTGATTTTTAGAGCTGTATGTGGGGAATTGCCTTCCTACATTTTTATCTGACGAATATTGGTCATTATAATGCAATACCTTGGATTATAAAATCTTACTTGATAAACGACTCTTACTATAAAGACTACCTAAAAACACGTGAAATAGAGGTCCCATATGCAGCTTTAAAATTATTTTCATCATCTGATTTCAAAATTCTCAACTTACCATTAAGAGAAGATGGATGAAGGCCAGGAAAAGATTCTTTCCATGTTAAAAGCAACACATGAAACCATCCTTGCAGCTTGTAACGAAATAAGATGTTACAGAAAAGAACAAGATGTCAGCTAAGATATACAAACCCAAATTCCGACTACAACTAAAGAACTAACAATGCAGAAGGTAACAGAAGAAGTGGAACAATCAAATACTAAGACAGAGGACTCAATTGACCAACAAATACAGTCAATGGAATATCCAGAAAAGAGACTGACAACACTGAAAATGGAAAAGACATTCTATATAAATCAGAAGAAATTTGAGGAGCAAGAACAGACTGAATGGAAGATAAACATACCAGGACAATTATGGGGATTTAGAATAAAAGGGAGACAATTTAAGAAATATAAATGGATTAGCCCTTCCAAAAAAATGGCAACTAAATGGTCTCTCTTATTCCAAACAATATATATAATAATAGAGGGAGATCTATTTGATGATTTAAAACCGTTGACATGGAAGGCTAACTGGCAAAGAAAGAAAGCCAGAATAAGGCTGAAGAAAATTGGGGTTTTGATTTATCACAGGAGATTTTATATTACTAATTAGAGGGTCAAAGGGAGAGGTTGAGATAAGGGAAATTTGGTCATTGAATTTAAAACATTTGGAAATTAGTTGAAAATAACGATGCTATTTGTTTAATACTTAAAAATTAGACCAAATAAATGTGTGTGTGTGTGTGTGTATATA
Source organism: Protobothrops mucrosquamatus (assembly GCF_001527695.2). Taxonomy (NCBI): domain Eukaryota; kingdom Metazoa; phylum Chordata; class Lepidosauria; order Squamata; family Viperidae; genus Protobothrops; species Protobothrops mucrosquamatus. The sequence goes on from NW_015386394.1 coordinate 2,189,033, forward strand.
TGTATATGTATGTATGTATATGTATATGTATGTGTATGTGTATATGTGTATATGTATATGTGTATATGTATATGTATGTATGTGTGTGTGTGTGTGTGTGTGTGTGTGTGTATAATGAATATGTTTGATTTATTGATTTATTGATTAACTCAGACAATATATATAATGGGCTTTGATTTATTAAAGGGGATACTGTATTATTAATTAGATGATGTAAGATGGGGGGAAATAGATAACTTTTAGGAAATAGAACAAGATTGTACCCAAATAGACGTGTATTTTGAATATTAGATTCTGTTATGAATTGAGATAAAGAAAACTTTGGTTACTTAAAACCTGGAAATTATAAATATCAAATGTTAAATTTGAATATTGGTGGGAAACTAAAAATTGGGAAAAACTAATAACAGGACATTGATTGACTGCAAAGATTGAATGTAAAAGTAATTAAGATATGTATAAGCCACGGGTCAGCAACCCATGGCTCCAGAGCCGCATGTGGCTCTTTGAGCCTTTTTCTGCGGCTCCCAGCCTCCTCCGTCATTTGCAGGGAGAGAGCCAGAGCCAGAGCGAGGCACTTGTGCTTCCCTTCTCTCTCTCTCTCTCTCTCTCTCTCTCTCTCTCTCTCTCTCTCTCTCTCTCTCTCTCTCTCTCTCTCTCTGTGTGTGTGTGTGTGTGTAAAAAAGAGAGTGGCCTCACTTTGTTCTTGGACAAGCTGACAAGCTTATTGGGCAAGGCTTCTGCCTTTGCTGTGTCTCAGCAGGAAGCAGCAGGAAGCAGAAAGCAGCATCTCTCTCTCTCTCTCTCACACACACACACACACATACACACACACACACACACACACACACACACTGAGTGGGGGAAGAGGACTGGCAGACCAAGGGCAGGAGAGTGCCAGCCCAATAAGAATGTGTGTCAGCTTGTCGGACAACAGCGTGAGGCCAGCTTGCCAGGTGAGCAGAAGATCGGAGAGAGGGGGAGAGAGAGAGAGAGGTAGGGAGACAGACAGAGAGAGAGAGAGAGAGAGAGGGAGAGAGAGAGAGAGAGAGAGAGAGAGAGAGAGAGAGAGAGAGAGAGTGAGTTCTAGCATAGCAGCCTCTATTTCTTTTTAATTAAACTCTTCAATCAAGCTCTCCCCCTCGTGAGCGCAGGTTTTGCGGCTCCCAGTGTTTTCTTTTCTCTGGGAAACGGGTCCAAGTGGCTCTTTGAATGTTTAAGATTGCCGACCCCTGGTATAAGCTAAAATTTATTGATAAATGTAATAACGATGTTTTTATTTAGTTGATAGAATAAGAACTGTATTAGCTTAAATGTGAGATAGTAGATATTAAGGGAAAAAGAAGAAATGTTTGAGGTTGTAGTTTGAAATTTGTACTAAAGATTTTTGTATGTTACTGAACTATTGATTAACCCAACCACCACACTGCTTTTTAAATACCTAAGTGTAAAATGAGAAAATTAATAACAATATTATTTAAAAAAGTTGTAAACTTGAACTTATTTCCAATGTGCTGAATCTGCAAAAAAAGAACAATAAATACAGTACTTGGGGTGTCATAAAGAGCTGGTGATAAGTTCAGATAGTGACAATGTTGTGTTACTAGTCAGAATGGGGAGAAAGGCAGCTGTTGTAATAAAAATAATTGTGTAAAGGTTAGTTGCTGTGCAAATTAATTAGCTGCTATATGAGGTCAGGTCCCATGATAACTTGCTGGCCAGAGAAAGGATTTCATTTCCCAAGGGAAGTATCAAATCTTCTACCAGATATTTCTCACATTTATTAAATACTACTTTTGGAGTTGGGGGCTGTTTTCATTTAGCTGTGATGGCTAATCATTATTGGCTATAACTCAGACAAACTCTCTATCAGAGAAGACAGCAGCATGGAAACATCAAGAAACTGATTACTGTGGACAGCATACATCAAGATTATTTTTAAAATAAGGATGAAATAGGGCTTCACCAGATCAGGGGCATCCTAATTTGTTTCTTTTAATCTATGGTTAATAAATGAAATGGCATTTAGGCACTGTGGATTATCTCCATATCAGAATGTGATAATATAATACTTGAATGTTTATTTCTTAAGGTGACAATGATGTAAAAATGAACAGAGTTTGGGGCATGATTTCACTTTAGATAGATGGTATAGAACAGTCAGGCATGAAAGATACAAGTGCTGTGTGTGTGTGTGTGTTTGTGTGTGTGTGAGGGAGGGAGGGAGAGGGAAAGGGAGAGGGAGAGGGAGAGGAAAAAGGAGAGGGAGAGAAGGACCAGTTACACTACTCAGCCCTTAATACTTGTTATTCTGAACAGGAACAATTGTAACTCCAGCAAAGATGCAGCAATAACAGATGGAAGAAGCTGCAGCAGAATTCAGGGGAGGGGAGAACTGAGGAACTAAAGGTCCTCTTCTCTCTTCCCCTTTGGATGACTTGCTATTCTGTTGGAGAACAGGAGAATCCTATTATTAGCTAGTCTTGGGCTGGCTCCTGCCGTTCTAGAAGAAACTTGGGGAAAGAGAAAAAGGAAGAAACAGCATGATATCCATCATCATATTCTCCATTCATTCAGTCTCATACATCATGGCATCATGCAAAATTAATTAATTAATTAATTAATTAGAATTAAATTCCAAGTGCTTTCCTTCTCCGGTATGAAATACCTGTCCAAGCAGGTAGCTTTTCTATTTGGAGAAAAGTTCAAGTGATTGCCCCAGATGCTGGAAAAAGAAGTAGGTACAAAGTTTCATCTCTCCTCAAATTATCCTGCTCCTACCCAGAATAATCAATGTTTTTTCTTTCTATAGCCTAATCTACTAAAATATGTATTTGTTGTAGAGAATCCAAGAATCCTAGCCATAAGTTCCTGTAGGAAGCTTGTGGGTTTCCAGAAGAATCTGAATTAAAACCCCAAACAGTCTCAAGCTGTTTTCCAGAACTTTATATTTTAACCAAGGTGTTTTGGGGATTTTACTGTTCACCTTGCCCCTTTGTAAGACGAGTAGTAGAAACTGTAAGCTCTGACCTCAAGAGGTCATGTGGCTCCTGAATAATTTTTGGGTGGTTGCCCCAAGAATTTCTCTGACACTACCTAATAAAATCGTAGAAAATGTACAGGAAACATAACATAAACCTAGAATAGGCCTGATGTAAAATATAATTAGCCATCCCTGCCAAGCTTACCATTTAAAAAATCCTGAATCTGAATATGACATACCGTATGTTTCTTGGAGGTGGCCCCATTTTATAGAACCTTTCATCTCTGGCACCCTCAATACTTTTAAGAAGCAAGTTAAATTCATACTATTTTAACAGGTTTCTGGCTCTTAGGCTTTTTTGGGGGGGATGACCACCATAATTAGTTGAGTATTAATTATTTTAATTGGGGAGGGATTGTATTTTGACTAATATTCACTGCTTAGAATCTGTATGGATGGGAGTGGATTATAACGATTGCTACATAAACAATTACTATGCTTACTTTGCTTAGCCTAATATAGAAACTTTAAGTGACATTATTGACCCTCCCCCCCATAAAAACCATATTTGTGTTCTTTTGGCAAAGATGAATAATTCAGAGTCCCCAGCAATGCTTCTGTGAACTGCAGAGCAAACCCAAAATGAGTAAGGAGAAAATATTCTTCCCTTTAATAGCATTTTGTGACACTCTGAGGGCATAATATATATATATATATATTTAAGTGCAGCATGACCCAGAAATTAGATTTATATACTTGTCCCCTCTGTTAGAATTACAGACTGGCTGAATGAGGAGATGAGAAATAGCAGAAGCAGAACAGGAGTCCATATCTGATATCTTTTTTTTTCCAAATTCATGCAGTTGGCCACCTAACTGAAGAGACTGGCAATAGCAGGGATTTAATTTGCAGGCAACCAATTTCATGGAGGATTTAGAAAATAATGAAGAACCCCCCAGAACTGAGTTGGAGATCTGTTATCTCGTTTAGACACTGTAAAGCCGGCCATACACATTGAAACCTTCTCACAATCACATTTGATCTCAGCAACTGGTTCCATCCAGCATCTGGCGGAGGGGGAGGTTGTCCTCCACCACCACAACAAATTGTAACTTGTGGACTCAGCAGTGCCCTGGATGGCAGATCCAGTGTCCTACTTCCAGCTTGTAGCCTCTCACATATGGACTCAATTCACCAGAAATTTTGGGTTGCTTTCCTGCTCTTCTGCTGCCTGGCATTGACTGGGTCAGCTGGCATCCTGGATCCAGCAATACAGAAGCAACTTGACAGCCATCAACTGATCCAGTTTGCTGACCAGGTGAGATTTTGAACAGGGGGCAGAGAATTTCAAAGGATTCACAAAATAGTTGACATTGATCCTTATTACTAATTGTAAAGAAGTCTGGTCAAGGTTCTTTATTATAGTTCTGGAAATCAAGAGAGGATTTGGAGTGGGGGAGATTTGGCTTATCAGTATCTGTACAGTAATTAGTAGTGCTAATTCTGGAGATGCATTTTGAAAATCTCCCCTTATTTGTTTAAGGTTTCCCTCCACTCTTTCTAATTATTTCTCTTATCTCAAAAGAAATTTACATAGTTTTCAGGGATAGGTTGAAGGTTGAATATTATTATTAATAATATTAATGACATTATTATTAGTGTTGTTGTACCAACATCCCTTTGTTGTCTTTTATATATATATTATCCATGGGTCATTTGTGGTTGCTGTTTTACTGTTTCCAGTCTGCATAATTGTTCTTATTATTAAAAAAAGAAAAAGAAACAAAAGAATAAAAATAGATGCATTGTGGAATAAAATGCTGAAAAAAAGGCTTTATTCCTAAAATTAGAACTGTCAGGATTGGACAATAAGAATTGGAATGTATGGAGCAGCTCCCAAACCTATAACCTTTATCTTTTATAGCAATTTTGAACAATCCCCTCTCTGCATTTGAGTTAGTGTATGTAGGGCAGCTGCCAGCACTGCTGTCCTCTGGGCCCAATCAAGGAGAGACAGTATGAGTAATGGGGGGAGAAGGAGAGGTCAGCGTGTCTATGTTTCCCTATCAATCACCACACCTTCTCTTTCAAAAGGCTCAGGATCCTGCATTTTAAAAACCTTGCCAGTTAGGTTTTAGCCTAGCTCCTTGTTTGGCTGACAAGTACCTTGAAGCCTAAATGACCAGTTGCCGCAAGCTCCTTCAGAAAATACTTAACCTCTCTCCAGACACATACAAATCTTGTAGAATTTAGAGCAATGTTTTCAATGCTTATGACTTCCAGGTATATTGGAATTCAGCTCTCATAATATTCCAGCTAGGAATTAGGGTTATCTATTTGTTTGTTTCCATGTTTCCTCAAACCCGTCAAAACAGGCTTGCTGTGGGATAAGCAAGGCTGAGAGGGGCTTGGCCTGAAGTCACCCATTAAGTTTTGTTGGCCAAGGCTACACTTATACTTGGCTCACCTTACCCCGATCCAGCTTCTTAACTACTGAAAACTAGAACAGGTAGGCCTCTGGTAAACACAGACTGCCTTAGACAGCCCGACTAATGAATTTTTATGGCATAAATGTTTGTGGACTCTGGAGCCCTCTTCATCACAGTAATGCTAGTAGTCTTTTGAAATGCTACTGCAAGGTATTAGCTGCCATGGGTTAATAAATCCTCCTTTCCAAACATAGTTCCTGTATCACAGTAAGCCATGCATAGAGCATGCTAATTAGATAGCTTCTCATAATGTATTATATAAACCATGTTTGATAGATCACAATAGATTGGTATGCCTAATAGACAAAATCAAACAAATCGCATTATGGCATATATGAATCCTGCCGCTCTTTTACATTGGGTTGTACAAGTAGGAAGAATGGGAAGATCCCGATTTATCATCTTCCCTATATACTTGTTGGCCACATGTTCATTAGCTGGTGCACAAACTGGCCATGAATCACTCATGTACCAAACATATGGCAGCCAAGGCCAACAGGTACATTGACGTTGAAGATTGGGGCACTGTTTGCATGCTCAATCTCTTGCCCGCTCTCCTTTGGGAGGGCATTTATTTAAACAATTCAATGGCTAAAATAGGCGACTGAGGTAACTGTAAGATGGGCTGGGAGTCCTGCAGTGAACTCAGCCTGAGAGTCAGTGGTGTATTTAGATAATTTATATTTCTGGTATTCATGGCTGCTATTTCTTGGTGGAATGTCTTCCTTCTTTGTGTGAGACAATGAATTTGAGTTGTTGCTTTGCTAGCCATGCTGCTGGCCCCTTTGGAGCATATCTAAAACTGAGCTTAGCCACAGATGTTACGTCTTTATATATGGGTAATGTTAAAGGAGAGAGTATCCTCAGCAAACTGAATACCTCTGATAACTTTCCTTCCTATTGGAATTATTTGCATTTTATAAATGTCTATTGCTTTACTAGTAAGTTTGAAAAAATGTCCTGATATTGACATTCTCCAGGCTTATTTTATGATGTGGTTCTTGTGACTGGTCATCAGCCAAGGCTGATGTCTTGTGGTTTTAAGTCTATCCAAAGTCCTTCCTTCCTTGGAATGCATCAGGATATATTCATTGCCTCCAATGATATTAGTTGGATATCATTTCACCAGTGATTTACCACATTTTACTTCCAGTTGTAGTAAGCCAGCACCAATGCACTTGGCAGCCCTCTTCCTCATGCTTCTGTCTCACATTTTGTCCCCAAAGCTCCACCATTTATGTGCTTCCTCTCCACTTTTGCCTGCCTGTTCCACCATCCAAGAACAGCATCTGGAATGTTAGGCTGAAAGACTGTCACAGACCTAAGCACACTGAGAATCCCTTTTTAGCCAAGTAAATCCGGATTCACACTCAAACTTTGGTCTGCCTCTGATCAGCCAACCTAAGATAATTCCCAGGTAATTATTTTTTGGGGAGACATAATGCAATAGTGTTGGGCCTTGAGCCAGTGCCACTGTATTTCTCCCTTGCATTTGGTGCTGGTCAGTTGAGATCCTGCTTTTGCCTACATTGATAGATAAGATATAGGTTGGTGCTCAATCCTTGTTCACCCAAAGCTACATAAAGACATTCCATGCCTGCTTTGTAATTTCCATGCATTTTGCACATGCTATCCGCTTTAGTCTTTGGCAATATGAATCAGGTTTCAACTGATGTAAAGTAAATATGAAAATGGCTTTTCTGTTAAGGTAGTCAGGTCCTCAATTGTATCTCAAGAGTTCTGATACAGGATATATTTTGCTTCTTGTCTTGTTCCTCCAGTAATCCCCCAATATTATTTTTGTGCCTACTTCAACCACTGAAGCTCCAGTTTTTCCCAGAGTAGACAGGGATATGGAGGACATTTTGTTTTTTATTCTGGAGGGGTGAGTCTGTTTCAGCTTCAGCCTCAGTGATTAAAATAAATGCAGAAGATAGCAGAATCTAAGTGGCACCCAGACATTTTTGAGCCCCCTCAAGTAAAAGATGCACTTTTGTGAAGATTTTTTTTAAAAAACAAGGTCAGCATGTTTGATTATGTAATTCAACATAGCCTCCTCTGACTCTTAGTGACTCACCTGGTCAATGAAGATAGCAGGGACTGAGTCTCAGTTCTTTGGCAAGGACACCCCAAAGTTCAGGTAGCAATAAGAATCAGCAGGGGCCTTATTGCTAGGAAACCTGCATTGCAGATTTCACCATGGCCCAAGGTCATATGTAATGACATTTTTAACATGCAACAAAATACTTGCTGTTTAGGCATCATGTCAGGAGATTATGATGAGGATAGGCATCGCAAGGCAATGGAGCTCCTTCATGTGCTGTGTTCCAACACATGTGCTGCCCAGGAGCGTGAGAAGTGCCAGGAACTGACAGGACATGTGGGTCCCATCAACACAGGTGAGAATCTTGATGTATAATATCGACATATCTATAGAGGAAATCAGAATAGAATGATGAAAATTTATGGCCTAGGTCTAGTTCATGGGTCTTGTTGACATGTTGCTGGATTGAAGTAGCATAGAGGTCTCAGTATTAAATTAATATTTTATATGAACAAGTAAATAACTAAAATATGCCTGTATGTTGGTTTATAGTTCTATGTGACAGAAAGATATTCTGATGAATCTTGTGGGATCATTTGAAAATTTGAACTACTTTTGCATTCTAATTCTTATCACATTTGCTACAATAAAAATCCTGAATGCTCTCTGGAGTCTTCTTGGGAAATGCTTTGAATCAAGCAATTTAAATGTATTCACTCATGTTGTGCAGTGGAAAATATATTCAAGTGGAAGAACCATTATATAATTTGATTACATATGTATTTATTGCAATTGTTATGGTATTTATTGAGAATTCTATATATGTGTCTGTGCCACTGAGCTTTAAATAGTCTTTAAATTAGGATTTAATGGGAAATGTTTTTTCTATTCTTGGTTGTATCTGTGAAAATTTATTTAACCATAAGAGATTTTTCTTAGGTACCAACAACACTAGGAAACTTGAGTATAAACAGTGAATATATATATAATAGTAAGATAGAAGGAATGAATGTGGCGCATTTATTGAATGTAAATGACAAGTATATTTTGGTATGAAACTATAATATGGTTATGCTTATATTTAGTACTGATCCCAATGAACTGTAGAATTTATGGGGGGGGACTTATTTCCCTTCAGTAAAGTATTTTTTACAGTTTCACACTTAATTAAGACTGGCTTTATAATTAGTGTCCAATTAAAAATCTCTGGAAAGGGAATCAAAAAATAAAGGGTGCATAGCTTTTTATATGGATGCCACTTCCAATGCTTGGCAGATCATGACATAGTCAGGTTGGTCTACTTCTAATGGGGGGATAGGGCAGAATTGGGACTCAGGGACAGTTTGATGGTACTACTTAAGAAAGAGTTGAGCTGTCATGTATTCTGCCCACTGGCAGTTGGTGCTGCTAGTCCAGGGTTCTAGGTTCTCTCCAACAGCCAGTAGAATGAGGATAGCTCAACTATCCAAGATGACAGATGGCCACAAAAGGCAACTTATCCCTGATCTTTCATTATGGTATCTGCCTCTCCACTTTTCTCCTCTAGAGATCCTGGTTAGCCTTCTGTCTGTGATTGTGACTTTCTGCGGGATTGTGCTGCTGGGCGTCTCCCTTTTCGTCTCTTGGAAACTATGTTGGATCCCCTGGCGGGATAAAGGATCCTCATCACAAACCCAACGCAAGGAGCATCTCCTCCATGCCCATCTCCACCACTCGCCTTTTGGGGATCTCCTGGCTGAGCGGGTAGAATTGGGTCCCGAAATGCCTGAGAGATCGTACCTCGATATGGATTCCTATCCCGAGGCCAACCTCAAAGTTAGCCAAACCTCCCCTGACCTCCCTGTGGAAAGTCAGACGGGTACCAAGGAAGGCAGCATTCCCAATGCCCACTCCCACCAGCAAGTAGCAAGCTTGGCACCCACTCCCAGGTGAGTTGTGAGGAGGGAAGGTTGCAGAGCGAGAGCCCAAGCTGAATCTGTACAGTTGATGTTTATACAGAGGACATACACTCAATGCTATCTGTCTAACATTAATAATTGGTGCCTGAGTATTCTTGTTTTTCTTTTCCTGCCCCATTTTTTTTTCTTTTATGTAACATCTTTTTAAATTGTAAGCATGAGGGCACAAACTGCATGATCAGTAAGGTAAGAGCCTTTTAGTCAATATCTTTTAGTCCAGATTCCCAATCTATAAAATGAAAATATGAAGAACAATGAAAATAACACATATTGCCAGATGATAGTCTGGGTCTCGTGACTGCAATACTGACATCATGAGACCCACACATAAATAATTGGCTCATTATACCAGTGTTTCTAAACCTGGGCAATGTTCAATATGCCTGGACTTCAACTGCCAGAATTCCCCAACCAACTGGCTGGAGATTTCTGAGAGTTGAACTCCAGACATCTTAAAGTTGCCAAGGTTGCGAAACACTGTATTATATAGTATTCTGGAACTCAGTGCTGCTTGAAAAGTTTTGGGTTGATTTTAACAGATGCAGTTCTTTAAAAAGTAAAATTTGGCTTACAGAATATAATCATAGATATGCTATATGGGTAAGTAGCCTGTTCACTTGTTCACTACATTCAGCTTCCTAGATGCTTAGTGTTGGAGGTTTTTAATGGGACTTTGGAAAAAGAGAAAGCACAGTAGCATAAGGAGGCACACAACTGTAATATAACCCTATTGCTGGTTCATAAACAAAGGAAGAAGAACTGATAATCAGTTCTTCTCAACTGAATCTGCATATCACAATTCCCAAGCTTTCTCCACTTATCTCTTGTTTCTTGTCCGTATTATAAGAAGTGAAAAATTAGTACTAATTAAAGATTTCATACTGAAACAGTTATATGCACATTTAATCAAATTATTAAATCAAGTGTATATCCAATTTTGGTTTTAAAGAATAAAAGTGCACCTGCTATCTTTTTGAAAGGCAGATAATATGCATGTTACAGCAGGTGCCATCATGCTTTTGTATGCTTTTTTCAAGATTTCATCTGCAAAAACTGTAAATCTGATGCATCTTTTTATACACTAAGAAGACAATAGATCCAGATTTAGCTACATTAAGAACATATCCCCTGAATGCCATGGCATTGTGTATAATGTAAATCTCAGTGATTTTAATGAATTAACTGATTTGAATTTTAAACCAATTTAAGTTAATCTGTAGACCAAGAAGTATTTGTTACCCTTCTGAAAATTTAAAGCCAGGATGTTGACAGTTGTAACTCTATCCTGGACAGAGGGTTATTGATTTGTGGGGTGAATGTAATGGACATGTGGTTATGTGTCTCTCTGGCTGTATTTTTTTTTACTGTTCCCTCCAGGTACAACACACTGCCACGTCCTGTGACCCAGCAATTGAGCAGCCCAGACACTGGAGTCCATGGTGGGGGAGGAGGAGGAGAAGACAAGGTGGAACAAGTGACCAGCATTGGGCAGATAAAACCTGAACTGTATAAACAGCGCTCAGGTGAGGCAGACTCCAAGAAAGGGGAGGCTCCAAGCTGTGGACAATTGAGCTTTGCCCTCCGCTATGCCTACGGCACGGAGCAGCTGGTGGTCAGAATACTCCGGGCTTTAGACCTACCTGCCAAAGATGCAAATGGATTCTCTGACCCCTATGTGAAAATGTACCTTCTGCCTGACCGTAAAAAGAAATACCAAACAAAGGTGCATCGCAAAACACTCAATCCTATTTTCAATGAGACCTTTAACTTCAACGTCCCCTTTGCTGAACTGCCCTCACGTAAACTTCATTTCAGTGTCTACGACTTTGACCGCTTCTCCCGTCATGATCTCATTGGCCAAGTCGTCCTGGACAACCTGCTGGAAATTGCTGAGCGGGACAATGACGCTCCCCTCTGGCGGGACATCATGGAAGCCAGTTCGGTAAGTGGAGCTGTGACAGGTAGTCCTTGACTTACAACCGTTCACTTAGCCGCCAACCGAAGTTACAGTGGCACTGAAAACAGTGTCTTACAACCATTCCTTGTACTTTATAACTGTCACAACATCCTCATGATTATATGATCCAAATTCAGGCCTCCATATATTTATGATGGTTGCAGTGTCCTGGAGTCATGTGATGGTGACCTTCCCAGCCAGCTTCTAACAAGCAAAGTCAATGAGGAAAAGCCAGATTTGCTTAACAACTGCATGATTCATTTAACAACTGTGGTGATTTGCTTAACAGCCATGGCAAGAAAGGTCATAAAATCAGATGTAACTCATTTAACAACTCTCTTACTTAGCAACAGAAAGTCTAGTCACAGTTATGGTTATAGGCTGAGGACTTCCTGTACGTGAGAAGTGATGTTCCCTTGAATGATGCATTCCAGGCTTTTGAGTTAAAAGGTAAACGTTGACCAATAATGCAAATTGCTCAAGTGATTAAATTCATTGTAATTGAATTAGTTACAAAATTCAGCAGCCTCATTTGGTTAATCAAGCTCTTCAATACTTCAATGCACCATTTTAGCTTGGTGCACTTCATCAATTCAGTCAATCAATGCAGCTGCATTGCTCAGCTATTGTATATTCATGAATCAATAATAATAGTTGCCTCAAAAGGAAGGGGGACATTTTTTTGTAAACATTTCCACACTATGAAAGACAATTTTGCTCTTTCAGTGGGGAGAGCCCAGCTAGGCTCACAAAAGAACACAGTAGCACAGCTGTGCTCCGTTGGTTGATATCCCTCCTGAGCACCGTTCAGATGGTGGTGGTCCCGTTGGAGTGAAGACAGAATGAGGAAGGGAGCATTGCCCTCATTTGCTTCATTTGCTCCCATTGAAAACACTTTTGGTTACAGTTACAGTTCAGTGTTACAAAGCTTAGGAAGAAGACACAATTATTTTTAATTATAATAAAAGAAATAAAATGCCACTGAAGCAGCAGCTGATTGGGGCATGAAGAAGATTTTAATGCCTGCTAGCTTTTAAAATGATAAGCAGAAAGAGGTGAAGCTTTCTCTACTTATTTAAAAAAAGCTGTGATTAAGTTCACAATCCCCACCAACCACAAGGGGATATTACTTTTTTTAGCACAACTACTGCTAGGTTGAAATTATATTTTACACCACTTTCAGATTCATTATTAGGATAAAGTGACTACTAAACCAAGCCTCCAATTTAAAAAGGCTAATTTTTCCTGGCACCCAGTTTATAATATTTTTTTTTTCTATTTTGCTTCTAATTCTTACAGAACTCAAAAATATGGGGCAAATGTTCAGGTACTATTCTGACCAGCTAAAGTATTTAATCAATGAAAGCACAGTTCTGATTGGCAGATTACAAGTGGTATGTAAACTAGAGAAAGAAGGGCAGAATATCTTCTGCATATCTACAGAAGAGATTTCCCATTAGTTAAACACAAAGTTTGGTTTGCACTCCTGAAGTTGTCTGTGGTTAGTGCCCATGGGAAACATCACTATTTTACTTCTGAAAAAGCACTGGGGATATCTTCAGGCTAAGAAATGTAGTAGAAAGGATTCTGAATCATTCTTACATATATAAGCACTGTGTATTCATAAATATTGAGTTATGGACAAGATCAGGAGAGCAATATAACCTGCTGGACAAGACTTATAATGTGCTTTCACTGTGAAACACAAACTCTGTAGAAATTTGATATAACTGCAGCCTTATCGTCGTTGCTAGGCACATAGTAATAGCAGTAATGATCATTTGTAGGATATGCAAGATTAGTTTTTTCTGTAAAACATTCCTAATTAAGGTGAGCTTTCACAGCTCATGAGCTTCACTCTTGGCCTGCTCAGTACCAGCTCTGTAGGTAATAGTGTCTTCAAGATTCAGAAAGCTTCTCGAACCCATCCCCTTGCTTTTTGCTTGCAAAAAAAAAAAAATGGTTGAAAGGCACTCACATATCTCTTCTGTGCTCTGGCCTCAAAATTGTCCTGATTCCAAAATATAAGTGCAGGGAGGTTGTAAAATGTTTTGGTTACTTAAAAATGTACACAGTATCTGAGGAATGGATGATATAAAAGAATTTGTGTGGGCAGAGGTGAAAAATGGGAAACGTCATGAACAAGGGAGGGGTTCCCTGAAGGGAATTGATAAGACCAAAAGAGAATATGGGAGTGGGTGGTTTCAGTAGGTTTCTTACAGACATCCACCTATTGGGTTCTCCCTGCTCCCATTCTTCCTCCTCCCCACTCCTTCCCCTTGAGCTTTCTCAAAGAGCAACTCGTCTTGCTTTTCTTCTTCTCCCTCTTTGTGCATATTTTTAGCTAGGCTCTTATTCATCATGCTGGTGGTTAATTAGGGCAGTCAGGTGTGCAGCAGCCATTCCTCCCCATCCTGTCAGCAAATGCCTTTTCCTCACAACTTCAGATTTCTCCTTCTTTCTATCGTGTTCAACAATTGTCATGATAGCCAGTCCAAGTTTTTTAACTGCCTTCTTTCTTTCTGCCTTTCTCCAAAAGCCTGAAGTATCTTCCTGGGTGAATATAGTTCTCACTGATTGTGTGATTTTTTTCCTGAGCTTTAGAAAATCAACTGATTATAGGGTGGAGGAGAAAGCAGTGGAAGGGAGGAAGACCAAATAAATGTTCCCGATAGGATTAGGGAATAGGAAATTAACCCTGGACCTTAGACAACTGAAGGAGGAGACCAATCTTCACCAACTTCTGGCTGGGGAACTTCTGGCTGAAGACCAGGAGATGGTTGCTATATTTGTTCAATAGCTAAAACACTATCACTCGCACACAAGAAGGAGCATCTGGTAGGCACAGGGAGGAAACTGAGGATGCAAATTGTGGCCCAACGTATCTGGATGGGTGCAGACTGAGGAAGACTGTCCTCACATCCAGTCTTGTTGAAGTTTCCTAAGATTCTCATTTTGGAAATGGAATTATATTGCACCAGGGGTTTCTCTGTTCAAGATGCACCATTCCATTTGATCTTTTGTTTAATTCCCAATGTTGCTTGTTTTCCCTCCTGCAAATCAGAGCACCCAATTCTTTAGAGACCTGTGTGGCACAATCTATTTCTTAGGGTTTCTCTCCCACCTACCCAACCCTTTGAAGTGCTTCCTCCCTGTGCCTACCAGATGCTACTTCTTGTGTGCAAGTGATGGTGTTTTAGCCACATATGCAACAGTACTTCCGAATATTGCAGTGAGGGAGTATGGCATTGCATTTGAGTATTTGAGCCTTATTGGTATTGGGCGTTTTTAGAATCTGGATATGAACTGATATATATAACAGAGTCCCCCATCCCACCCCCATTTTTTGCATCTCCAGTGCTAGAGGTGCAGAGATTGAGGCTGTAGAGCTACATCCAAATTTTGAAATCAGTGAGATTTAACTAGGAAATTATTTCAGTTTATTCAATACGTCACTAAATCTGTTTTTGGTTATTGTGAAGACAAGACACCCAACATTAGGCAGGGGTAATAGCTGAAAGAAGTAATGAGTGCATTTATAAAGTATGCACTTATGAAGTAAGCTTTAGGGATTTTTTCCCCCTCTCCCCAAGACATCGTTATCAATGAATATCCAGTGCAGACAATGTTGGACATGTCACAGTTTATTCAGCTTGTCAACAACTTTGTCACTTATAATAAATAAGAACCATCTCCTCCCCCCCAAGGAATTTAAGAAGTAAGTGTTATGGCATAACATTATTATGGTATCTATGCTTCTCCTAAGTGGGTTTTGATGAAAGAGCCATAGTTCACTGGCAGAACACTTGCTTTGCATACAAAATATTAATTGAACTTTGTCTGTTCCTACATTAGGCTGGGAAAGATGAAGCCCTGCCTGAAGCCTTGGGAAAGCTGTTGTTTGTCAGTGTAAAGGAAAGACTTTGTGTCTTCCCTTTTGATTATTGTTCACCCCAATCAGGAAGCTAATATAGTCAGAGATTTGTAATATTTATAGAGCTGCCATCCTTTTGGTGAGTATAGTATTATGGAGCTAATTCTTCTGATGATGGAAGACTGACTTGTTTCAAGCACCTTTCTATATTCCTGTTTTTAAAAAGTACATTGCAACTTGCCAATTTTGTCAAATTAATGAGCAAAACCTTAGTTACTTTGAACAGCTTTTGGTGGATATTCTTTGCTTCCATTTTATATGTTTCCTATCACGAGTTATGGCTGATTTGATCCAGTGCATCTGTGTTTCTTAGGGGCACCTAAACTGCCTGTCAGGAAGGGAATAGTGAAAGAAAGAAACTACATTTATCCATTTCCTGACTCTCTACCTACCTGATGCCCTTCATGTGTTAATCTTCTAATTCTTTTACTTGATAATCATATCATACAACCATCCACTCTTTGCAATCCTCTGCTGGTAAGCATTTCCATGAACATATATAAATATATATTTTATGGAAGTTATAAATCTCTCTCTAGACTTGCTCAAGTTTGTTATCTTTGGTTTCAAGAAGGTACAGAATGTGGTTCCTGAATCCCAATTTTATCTTCATAACTATTCTGTGACCTAGACTGAGAGATAGCTACAGGTACTGAAACTCTATGTCATATTAGTTCATTAGTTGGGCAATGAATTCACAGGCCCACACATCAAAAGGCAGATTGCAATATCACCATCACCATCATCATCATCATCATCATCATCATCATCACCATCACCATCATCATCATCATCATCATCATCATCATCATTAAAGTTGGAAGGGATCTTGGAGGTCATCTAGTCCAACCGCCTGCTCAGGCAGGAAACCCTATAGCAGACATGTCCAAAGTCCGGCCCGCGGGCCATTTGCGGCCCGCGTTCCGGTTTAATCCAGCCCTCGTACAGCCCTCCCTGCTCTATGTAAATGCGGCCCTCCCACGGCCCTCCGGCAAGTCCCATGAGAGAGAGAGAGAGAGAGAGAGACAGAGACAGAGGCACTTGCACTTGCACTTCTGTCTCTCTCTCTCTCTCTCTCTCTCTCATGGGACTTGCCCCCTCGCAGGGCTCCTCATTGGCCCTGCGCCCGGGTGCCCCGCCCCCTGGGAGAAGGGCGGCCAGGAAGTCCCTTTCCCGGGCTGGCCCCGTCCCAGGCGCATGTGGCTGGGGAGCCATGCGGGGAAGCCCCGGGATCCCCGCTGGGAGCAACCCCCCCGGAGCCTTTGCTGAGTGGGCCAGCCCTCCCATAAGCCGCAGCCCCGAGAGAGAGCAGCCCCTGCGATGTCCAGCCGGCGCAACCGTTGGCCAAGCAGCAGCAGAGCCGGAGATGGAAGGTCAGTGGCAGGGGGGGAGGGAGGGAGCTCTGAGTCCGCAGAGCGCCGCCGCGAAGTGGCTGCGGGACAGGTGGTTCGCCCCCCCGGCTTACTTGTTCCAGTCTCAGCTGGGACATCACTTCCTGGGCCGCTCCCTGGGCAGCCGAACCAGCCAGATGTCTCCCCGTGCTGGGCGGCAGTCATGGCTGGTGCGGCGGCCAGCGGGAGCATCGTTCCCCGGGAAGCCGAACCGGCCACATGTCTCCCCAGCCCAGGCCGGACGGCAGTCAGGCATGAAGCTTGCCTGGCTGCCGCAGGGCTCTCCGCCGCCCAGCCCTACCTCGACCCCATCGGTGGCACCTTCCTCGGGCACTTTCAGGGAGCCGCCGCTGCTGCCCTCGTTGCTGTAGGAGAAGGAGACCTTGGGATGCTAGGGCGGCAGGGCTGGCGGCGATCGGGACCCCCCCCTCGTCGGCACTCCCCGTTGCCGGTGCGGCCGCCCATGGTGCACCCGGCCTTGGCGCCCTCCTCTTAAGATGGCGAAGTGGCTGAGGATGCGGCGGGGGCGGCAGCCGGGCCAGGGGCGGCGACGGGGACCCCGACGATGCTGCAGTAGCTGCTGCCAGAGCCGCTGCCTCCTGTCCTGCTCCCCCTCCCTGCCCGTTTGGCTGAGGACGCAATGGGGCCGCCGCCACTGGAGCTGCTGCCTCCCGTCCTGCTCCCCCTCCCTGCCCCTCCCTGCTTGTTCGGCTGAAGAAGCGATGGGGGGGCGGCCGGGAGCTTCTACCTTCCGTCCTGCTCTCCCCGCCCGTTCGGCGCCATCTGCCTTTCATTCTCTCTCTCTCTCTCTCTCTCCTAACCTGGAGGGAGAGGGAGAGAGAGAAAGAGGAAAGAAAGAGAAGAGAAAGAGAGGAGAGANGAGAAAAAGTGGAAAGAGAAAGAGGAAAGAGAAAGAGGGGAAAGAGAGAGAGAAAGTTAGAGGAAAGAGAGGAAGAGAAGAGAAAGAGGAAAAAAAGAAAAAGAGAAAAGAGAAAAAGAGAAAAAGAGGAAAGAGAGAAAGAGAAGAGAAATAGAGGAAAGAGGAAAGAGAAAGAGAGGAAAGAGGGAAAGAGAAAGAGGAAAGAAAGAGAGAGAGAAAGAAAGGAAAGAGAGAAAGAGGAAAGAAAGAGAGGAAAGAGAAAGAAGAAAAGAGGAGAGAGGAAAGAGAGAAAGTTAGAGGAAAGAAAGAGGAGAGGAAAGAAAGGAAAGAGAGGAAAGGAAGAGAAAGAAAGAGAGGAAAGAGAAAGAAGAGAGGAAAGAGAGAGAGGAAAGAGAAAGAGAGGAAAGAAAGAAAAAGAGGAAAGAGAAAGGGAGAGGAAAGGGAGAGAAAAGAAAGAAAGAAAGCAAGAGGGAGAGGAAAGAGAAAAAGAAAAGAGAAAAAAGATTGAGAAAGAGAAAGGAAAGAGAAAGAGAAGAGAGAGGGAGAGGAAAGAAAGAAGAGAAAGAGAGGAAAGAGAGGAAAGAGAGAGGAAAGAGGAAAAGAGGAAAGAGGGAGAGAAAGGAGAGGAAAGAGAAAGGAAAGAGAAAGAAAGCGAGGGGGAGAGGAAAGAGAAAAAGAGGAAAGAAAAAAGATTGAGAAAAGAGAGGAAAGAAAGAGGAAAGAGAAGAGAAAGAGGAAAGAGAAATAAAGGAAAGAGAGAGGAAAGAGAGAAAGGAAAGAGAAAGGAAGGAAAGAGGAAAAAGAAGAAAAGAGGAAAGAAAGGAGAAAGAGAGGAAAGAGAAAGTTAGAGGAAAGAGAAAGAGAGAAAGAGGAAAGAGGAAAGAAAGAGAGAGAGGAAAGCGAAAGAGGGGGAGAGGAAAGAGAAAGAGAGAGAGGGGAGAGGAAAGGGAAAGGAAAGAGAGAGAGAGAAAGAGGAAAGAGAGGGAGAGGAAAGAGGCATAAAATAATTCATTTGCATTTAATTGTAATGGTTCAAAGAATGTTCGGAAAAATGTTTGGCCCTCCAGCATGTTCACTTCATCCAATCTGGCCCTCTTTGAAAAAAGTTTGGACACCCCTGCCCTATACCATTTCAAACAAATGGCTGTCCACTCTCTTCTTAAAAACTTCCAGTGTTGGAGCATTCACAGCTTCTGGAGACAGGTTGTTCCACTGGTTAATTGTTCTAATCTAGTCCTTCTTTCCTGAATGCCTCTTCTACAGCAAAAGGAAAGATAGAACAACCAATGAGAAAACAGGAGGGTTAAAAGTAGAAGGTGTTCACTTGGATTTCCCCATATAAATCCATAAATGAGACAAGGCAATTGCCTAATCAGTCTTTTCTGGAAATACCTTAAGTCATGGCTTATATAAATGGAATAAATCATGGATGAATCATCAAAAGTGTTTTATATTAATCAGTGTCAGCTCACTTTCATATATCTAAATTTGTCAGATCCAGAGGGTTGCTGTAGTTATGGACAATTGTATATTACTATCACAAGAGTGGAAGGGAGTGACATTTTCAGTTCAGGAGGGGAGCAGAGGTTGTATAACATTGAAGTGTGCCTCCAGTGACTTAAATACCTGATTATTATCGAAGCCCAGCCAGCTACCTAGTTAACAGGGAATCCCATTGTAAAGCTATCTACAGCTTCTGCAGCCATAATTTTAGCACAATGCCTGAATCGAGTCCTTTAAATCTTTATATAGGCCAGTTGTTTAGGCATAGCACAACAGGCAAACATAGACATTTTATGCTTTGTTAATTTGGGATTCGGTTTAGTTTGCTCAGAGTGATATAGAGGGAATGGCCTACTGGAATGACAGTCTTCCCCATGATTTAGGTGTCCGAATAGGAAGCCAAAAACCGACCATTCTAATTTGAGCCTCAGTGCACATGGTTTTATCTGGCTTCAATCTGTGTCTCTTTACCAGTGTTTAGAGAAAGATGGCTGTTTTCTCATCTTGCTTCCTCTCCTTTTCCTCCTCCCAGATATATCTCCCTGCCTTTAAGCCAGCAATGGTCCATTCACACTGCGCCCTCCTGCTCTTAGCCTCACATTCCTCTGTAGCTTGGCCTGGATGAGGCCAAGTGATACCCTTTGGGCCCTGATGGTTTAGGAGTGCTGCTGAGGAAAGGAAGGGGAAGAAATAGAAGGAGAGAGATTAATTCATATTGATGAGGCTGCAAATGGGACTGAGCTGGTAAAAGAGCATAAAATATTGAGAAGGAAACAATGCCCTACTAGATCATTGGGGGGGAAAGAGGGGGCAAAAATTCCTTTGCTTGGTTCTTTTATGTCAAAGCTACTATGTCTTTAATACCAATACCAGAAGAAGGAATGCCACAGGTACATCTTGATGTTCACATGGAGAGTAGTTTAATTTCTGACTGCTGGTGGTGAATTGCATGTAGCATGCAGCATCAAGCACTGTGGTATAATACTTTCCTTCTATGCGAATTATAGTTTTGATTAAGATGACCTTTAAAAAAAATCTGTACTGTCACTGAGCTGTCACTCATACCATTGTGGTTTTCTTCATTGAAGTGGGCTGTATCACCTCTAATTTCAAATATTTTTTCCTCTCTCCTCTCTCCATGCACCCAAACATCCTTTTTCCTCCTTACCTTCTTCCTCCAGGGGCCAGGAAGATGCTTAGACATTATGTAGTTTTCTTTCAAAGTTTAACCATTTTTTGTTTTGGGTTGTGGTTGTATTGATTTTTTTCCCTGATGTTCTATATGTTCATTATTCTAAAGCAACCCACCTGGGGAAGGATTTGATCTGAAAGGCAATGTATCAATATTTTAAAAAGATAATGATTCCCTCTGTATTATTTATTAAGTTATCTGCAGATCGGCTATATAAGTGGACCCAGGTTGCCATGCTTAATGGGAGAGCACAAGAAACAAGGTGGATCTTCTCCAATCAAGAATCTGCCATATGCTTTGAATTCTTTGGTCCTCAGAACTCTTACCTAAAATGGAAGTTGAAATCAAAACATCTGGAGAACACTTAGTTAGGGGCAGGCTGTATCCAGTTTGGGAGAAAGATCAAAGCCTTGAATGAAGACATTGAAAATCTGACTCATTGAAAAATTGTCTCCAGTTTCACCCCTTCTCTCTGCAGCCTTTCTATTTTCCATATGCAAGGTTCTTTCAGGTGTAATCTGTTGCCAATTATTGCCTGGAGCATCTACCAGAAGGGTCGAACCCCAGTTTCCTCCCTCTCTCTTACATACACATTCACACACTATCCTTTCTCTCAAGAAGTTTGCTTTGGAGGCTAGCAGGAAAGAAACAGCAGCATTTATTAGAGGCCTGGATTGTTCCCCTGCCAAGCATGTTTCAGATTAAGCAAAGGGCACCTTATGGTGTCTGGTGTCAACAGACCTGAGTTTGGTGGATCAATGGCCTGATTCACCATAAGGCACCTTCCTATATTCCTCATTGGGGGCTTTCCGAATTAAGCCTGCGCTGCTCATTAGAATTAGATGTTGTGGAGAAAAGTTGTGTACCTGTTAATATTTCAGAACAAGGAACACGGATCTAATTAAGTCAATGTGCTTTGCATAGCACAATGTGCTGCTTTTTCTTCCTCAGACTCTAATGCACATTCTTCTCTGAAACCCTAGAAAGATAATCTTCATGTAGCTGCAGCGAAACAAGATAGACAGATAATGATCATTTAAATTTATTTTATTAAAATTACAGCAAGGAATTACATCAAGGAAAGAGAAACTGTTTTGAGACTCACTACACCTACTAACTAGGAAGTCATTTGGTTAAGTGCCCACAATGTGCTCCCTAAAATCAAGACATGTCTATAGATCAGAGATAGCACTGATAGTTAACCCATGTTAGCCTAGGTTACAAGTCATCTTTCTGTCCTCCCTAGAGGCCTCAGGAGTTGTGCCTGTTGGCATTGAGACATCATTGAAAAGGACAGGGCCAAATGTTCAGATCTTCTTTTTTTAATTTGGGTAGGTTTGCGGATTATAAGGCACTATTCATCATACATGAACCTTACTAAGGTAACTGCTCTAGCATCCCAAATTTGTAGGCAAACCTGTGCACTGGTAATCTAACTTTTATTTTATCAATTTTATATATAATGGTTATTTCCCCAGTGTTGATGATGATTAAAATGCTTTTAAGCAAACATTTTCTTCCTATTAATACAAATAGCAACTTTGGCTATGAAACTCCAACTTTGAAAAATCAGAATTATTTTGCGATGTTCATACTCACCAAGTGTGAGACAGGTGGTCCTGTCTTGTTTAGCAATTGTTCAAAGTTACAAACTTTGCAAACTAATCCTTGCATTTACAACCATCACAGTGTCCTGCAGCTATACGGTCACCTTTTGCAAGTTTCATAGCCAACTACCAACAAGCAGAATTAATGGAGAATGTGGGAATGAAATGCAAGTCACAGTCACATGATGTCCTGCTTAACAACCACATTGATTCAGTTAATGACAAAGGCAGAAGTAATATTAGTTTGAGGCAGTCACATGTTTGTTTGTTTTTTGCTTAGTGACTGTGGCACTTAGCAATGGAATTACCGATTCCAATTGTGGTCAATAAGCAAGGACTGCATCTGCATGAAAGATGGAGAAAATTCCTTGACAGGGTAGTCAATCCTTTGTATTAGACTTTAAAAAAAAAGTGGGTATAAGTAGTCCTCGACTTACAGCCTTTAATTTAGTGACCATTCAAAGTTACAACAGTACTGAAAAAAAGTGATTTATGACTGTTTTTCACACTTACAACCATTACAGTATCTTCATGGTCACATTCAGATGTTTGGCAGCTGGTTCATATTTATGACACTTGCAGTGTCTTGGGGTCATATGACTGCCTTTTGTGACCTTCTGACAAACAAAGGCAATGGGGAAGCCAGATTCATTTAACAATCATGTTACTAAACAATTGCAGTGATTCATTTAACAACTGTGACAAGATTGAAAGGTTGTAAAATGGGACAAAACTCACTTAACAACTATTGTGCTAAGCAATGGAAATTTGGGCCCCCAATTGTGGTAGTTTACAGCCTTTAGAATCTGTACACAGATTCTCCCTCCTAAATATTTTGACATTTAAATATTGTTAACCTATAAGAAATGCTTATTACACATTCAGTTTCTCCACACAACTATTTCCTCATATTCCCACTTGTGACAGATGGCCTTAATATTTTCCATTGAAAAGGTATGTTGGTGTGTATGTATTTAAGTGTTTGTGTGATGGGAATATGAGGAAATAGTTGTGTGGAGAAACTGAATGTGTAATAAGCATTTCTTATCGGTTAACAATATTTCTTACCATTTAATGAGGGAATTGCTTTGTTTTTGTTCATGTTTATTTTCTATGGCATGTTTGTCTAGAAGTTGTTTGGTTGTTGTTTGGTTGTTGTTGTTTTAGTTATATAAAGCTGCACAGATTTTGAAAGGGAAAGGAAACTATTTTAAACATTCAGATCCCTGAATGGTTTGAATCTGACACTTTTTTCTCAGAGTTTTAAAATATGGAGAATCAGCATATTACAGTAGGGTTAAAAATAGAACTTGTGGTTCCCAGATATTTTTAGATTCCTATAAATTTCACCCAGAAGGGAATATTTATCAAGGATAGGCATTATAGTCCAACAGTATAGAAGACCATTTCTATGGCAATCAGCTATTTTGCCAATTATATAAATGTCACTGATTATCCTTTAAAACAGGGATCGCCAACCTTGGCAACTTTAAGACTTGTGGACTTCAACTCCCAGAATTCCCCAGCCAACATGGCTGGCCAAGGAATTCTGGGAGTTGAAGTCCACAAGTTTTAAAGTTGCAAGGTTGGAGACCCCTGCTTTAAAAAAAAGGGTTCTAACTGATGGTCCAAATGAAACGAGTGCTGAGAATAGTTCCTGAGAATATTTTGGTAGGAAAAAAAATGTTCTTAAATCAGGTTGCCAGCCAAAAATGATCTTTTCCAGGAGCTTTGCAGAAGTGCCTAGTAGAACTCGTCACAGATCTCAAAATAGAGATATGTAACTTGGTGCTGGCCAGATGTTTTCGACTAAAATTTGAGCAAGGATGCCTGATGTGAAGGGATTACAAAAGATATATCCAAAATACTGAGAAATATGTAGAGAGAAAGGAATATGACTTTGACAGAGAGAGGCCAGATCTGTTACCAAACAAGGGAAAACATGGCTTAAACAGGGAGAAGGAATACATATGCTGCTCAGGCAGGCACCCTCCTAATTCACATGGATATAATAGGAGTGGGGAGGAAAGCACAATCAAATGTGCAAGATTCTGTTATTATAACCAGCGTTGATAGCTTTCCTGTTTCTTGATTTGGTCTTTATTGTGGGGCTGACAAGAATAAAGGTAAGGAGAAGGGAGAACATTTAAAGTTGTAAGATTCTGTTACTGTAACCCTATAATAAAAGTAGTTTTAATGTTCATTACTTTGTGCTCAAGTTTGATCTACCTTGAAGGACTGACATCAATCTTGCAACTCTGAAGTGTCTCCCCACCTTCTCTGCCTTTCTTCTAAAGAGAACTAGGTAGAGTCATTGGGGATCATTGCTTTCTCAAATTCAATTCCTGATTTGGGATGAGATTTCTCTTACCTGACTATTGCTTTGGCTGTGGCTTTTTCTCCTCTTCTTCAAGGTTATTCTCACAGCCCATTACACCTACTCTAATCTCATACCTGATTTAGCTGCTGTCAAAATTGAAAATAATACAATATATTGAATGTTTGCCAGAATACAGCAAATCAGTAATATCTTTTCTAAGACGTTTCTATATGTGTGTTTGCATGAATGAAGTGGGCATTTGTTTCAGCCCTCTTCCCGATATGAGATCTGCAATGCAAGATGTGGTCCAGGCAAAGCTGGCAGAAAGCTATACAACCTCTAATTCAATACTTTCAGTGAAGGTTTTCTTTTTTAAACTAAGGACCTGAAACCATTCCATTTCTTTTCTCATCTTCTCATAGGAAAAAGCAGACCTTGGGGAGTTGAATTTTTCCCTCTGTTACCTCCCCACCGCGGGTCGTCTCACAGTTACCATTATCAAGGCTACCAACCTCAAAGCCATGGACCTGACTGGATTTTCTGGTGAGCATATGTGGGTCATGACCAGCAGTTCCTGAAGCAAAACAGCTAGGCCAATTGGCAGTAGAGCAATAGCTTTGACTTAGAGGGTGGTTACCCTGGGGAAAAAGGACAGTAAAATGAGGAAAGAAAGCTGAATATCAGAAGTGAAGTGTCAGAGGATTGTCAGTTAGGCAGTCAGATTGTCAGTTAGGGTAGGTAGGAGAAGACAGAAGAAAAATTAGAATGTACTAATATATGTCTATGGTTTGCTATAGATTAATAAAACATTTTGATTCCAGATTATTTTAAAAATAGTAAAAAACTATAGAAATTGACTTCTCCCTGCTCTTCCCCCTTTTTTCTATCCTACATCAGTCTCTGCTAAAAAGAAACTTTTGGGGAGATGGAAGAATCCACTATGGGATATTATGTGAAAGAATTTGTGCAATGAAACAGTTTTTTTAGTTTTAATGTTCTTGGTTTTGAAAAAGGCAGACAGCGTTTCTGAGCGGGAGCTTTAAGAGATGAATCTCACAGCCAGGGAGGTAGAGTTTAACTTTTTCTTACCTCTATTACAGTCTGTCTGACTTTCCCTGCTTTGAACCATGTTAAAAGCAAAAATTACATTTTATATGACATGTCTTTGGGCCTCTGTTCTCTTGCTAAAACAAATTCATGAATGGAGTATGTTTCTAAGGGTACACCTGTAGTCATTTTTTGCAGTTAGGTCTTGTTAGTTTATTTCAAGGTTTTGGTAAATTGGAATCCTGTTCCTAATAAATTTGGAGATGGGATGGCAGCAGAAAATGAACAGCAGAGCTTCTTGGTGTGTTTTGATTTCACAGAAGCCTGTGTAGGGTTTAACAAGGAGGGGATTCAAATGCAGGTAAGAATTTGAGGTCATCAGAAGTAAGAGCAGTGCCTGGGGGGACTGGCAATCTAGTACCCTGCAGATCTTTGGGATATATCTCCTAAACCTTAATCCTTGCCATGCTGTTTGAAAGCTAAAATTCGAGACCTCTAGGGAGCATCAGGCTCCTTATCCCTGCTATCAGGAAAGGAGGCAGCATTTAAAATTAGGGCAGAGAAAGCAGCAAAGGGGGTTACTGAGGAGAAAGCAAGATGAGTGTAAGATGGGTCCTATTATGCTTCATTGCTATTACAAGGACACAGTTCAGCTTCAAATGAGCAAATCTGTCAATTTTTGTTTTATTCAGCATCTCTTTTTTCACCATATTAATTATGTTTGTCCTGTTTTCCCAGCAGTTTGTAAATTTATTTCTTCTAATAAATAGTTTCTTATATGTGCTTGTCCTTGAATGTTTTTGCATATAGTCTTTTTTATGATAGACTTTTCATAACATATGCTTTTATCTATGCACGTTGTTCCTTAAACTGTGCCCTTTGCACATTTTTTAAAAATTGTAATCTGCATTCTGTGGGAGCTGTGGTTTATTTTTGGTTTGCTTGTACGTTTGGGAGAGATGAACTCAATCAGTTTACATAAACATTCAGATAGAATGAATTTTTCTACTGCCTCTAGTTAGGGATATACATCTCAATGACAGTTGTCATGCTAGTGATATGGAGGGTGAATCTTAACAGAAAATGCCAAGTCAGTTTTGATAAATTGATCCTTGGTGCTTATGATGACAATCAGAGCTCAATCCTCTATGGAGGGAAAACAGGAAGGACTTGCAGTTACAACTAAAGAGGAGAGAGTGGGAATTTCTCAAAGCAAGCCCCCCTTTATGAATATTGGTAGTGGAAAACTGAAGGGCAGATTCTGTTCTACAGTGGTAAACTCCCTATATAATCTGCAATTAGGTTTGGTGGGCACAAGGTGTATCTATGATATACCTTCTGCCAAAGAAAATGGCTGGTTTATATGACAGGTCTATTGTGGGGGCAGGGCCAGCCTCAAACATTTTGCTACCTGGTATTTTTCTGATTACATGAAAAGTTTGTGAAATAGTAGGTCATTAGGAAAAAAGGTACTATATAGCCCAGCCTATTCCCTATAATGCTACTTTTCTGCTTGTGGAAATTGTATCATAAAGAAAGGGATATTGAATTGTGATTCTCCTCCTTGCAAGTTCTGCCATGCCATTCTCCTGCATATGGTTTTGGACCTTATGATACTTTATAGTGGACAGCATTTGTCCTCACTAAGCACTCGCAGACAGTTTCCACAACCATGAAAACCTCATTCAGATGGTATTAGAAAAGATTCCTGTCAGAGATCAATCAGGTAGTCTAAACTCCTTGTACTCAAAGGAATTAAATTACAGTGATCAGAAATGGGGTGGGGCAGAATGTTAAAGACAGAGAGGCCCAAATGATGTCATTTGATATACATTTGACTTGGCTGCTTTCCCTCTAATCCTGGACCACCTTTCTCTATCTTTTGCCTGCATCTTTTCAGATCCCTATGTTAAAGCATCCCTCATGTGTGAAGGGAGGCGCTTGAAGAAGCGTAAGACTTCCATCAAGAAAAACACTTTGAACCCCAGTTACAATGAGGCTCTTGTCTTTGACATTCCCCAGGACAGCATGGAGCATGTCAGCATTACCTTGGCAGTCATGGATTATGATTGGTAAGATATATCATATCCATCCAAATTCTGGTGAGTTAAACAGAAGAGGCATGATTTAAAGGGCTTGTGCTGGCTGGGCATTTAGATTTCCTGCTCCCTTTGAGGAGAAGTCATTTCAGCCAGCGATGGCTCAGCACTCAGGAAATTCACTGCAGAACTTTGGGCACTATATGCAAGATGGAGACACAGATTAGGCTGTCTTGAGGAGGGATATTGGCAGCTCTTGCCAACTGTGGATGCTGTTGTACAATTTCATAGAATGACTTGAATTTGCCCACCCACCCAGATCATTAAAGCCTTGTGACAACACACAAAATCATATTGAAATGTCAGCGCATTCAGGTTATTTGATTTGGTACATCTTGTAAGTTGGATGCTGTGTTGCTAGTTCATGGGTTAGTGAAGAGTACTGCAAAAAAGTCTTCTGGAATTATATTGCAACTTGCTAGAGAAGGAGTTCATTTTGCTTTTTCTAATGAAGATGATGAGTTGAGAACCAAGAGCTGAGTTAGGAGAAAAATAAAACAATGGGAGGAACTTACAGCCAAGATTGCTCCCCATTCTCTGACAAATAGAGAGTTATGCACTGAGTGCAATCATGGATTACCATCCTTGCCCAATCTGGGCATCCTTCAGTTATATGGCTTTGAACCCTTGACATGACCTCATTGTCGTAGTTATGCTGGCCTGGAAATTCTGGGAATTTATATTCCCACCTCTGGAAGGTGGCAAGGAAATGAGCCATTGCCTGGCTGTTTTTATGAATAAATGCAACATAGTCAGTCCTCCCTATACTGGTAGGTGGGAGCTTGTGATCCAATACATATGAAAAGAAGCAGATTAGCAGGATATAAGTACTTAGTATTTAAATACTAAGTACTAGTATTTTAATATTCCACATGTACTTTTGATGCAGAAATAGATGCTAAAATGGAATATAACAACAACAACAACAAAGTTGGAAGGGATCTTGGAGGTCATCTAGTCCAACCCCCTGCTCAGGCAGGAAACCCTATACCATTTCAGACAAATGGCTGTCCAGTCTCTTCTTAAAAACTTCCAGTGTTGGAGCATCCACAGCTTCTGGAGGCAGGTTGTTCCACTGATTAATTGTTCTAACTGTCAGGAAATTTCTCCTTAGTTATAGGTTGCTTCTCTCTTTGGTTAGTTTCTATCGGTTGCTTCTTGTCCTGCCTTCAGGTGTTTTGGAGAATAGCTTGACTCCCTGTTCTTTGTGGCAACCCCTGAGATATTAGAACACTGCTATCATGTCCCCCCTCGCCCTTCTCTTCATTAAACTAGACATACCCAATTCCAGCAACCGTTCCTTATATGTTTTAGCCTCCAGTCCCCTAATCATCTTTGTTGCTCTTCTCTGTACTCTTTCTAGAGTCTCAACATCTTTTTTACATCGTGGTGACCAAAACTGGATGCAGTATTCCAAGTGTGGCCTTACCAAGGCATTGTAAAGTGGTATTAACACTTCACGTGATCTTGATTCTATCCCTCTGTTAATGCAGCCTAGCACTGTGTTGGCTTTTTTGGCAGCTGCAGCACACTGCTGGCTCATATTTAAGTGATTGTCCACTAGGACTCCGAGATCCCTCTCACAGTTACTACTATTGAGCAAGGTACCACCTATGACATAATAAGCTTCAAAAATTTTTGGGAGGGGGGACTTAATATTTCAATGATCTCTTTGTCTCTGGGTCCCAAATACAGCAGTTTTAAGTAAAGCATACAAATGATCCAGTAGCTCACAGTTGTGCACCTGTCATGCCTTTGGCTGATACCAAAAAACTAATCAGATCTGATTAATATTTGAATGGGAGATCTGCAGAAAACCTAGGGCTATATGCTAGACTATAAATTTTTTAAAGAAATCTAGAATAAGGCAGTTAAAAATTTTGGATCATGACATAGGTGATGAACTCAACTTAAGGGAGTCTTTAGGTTTGTTTATGCAGATCACATAACTGAGGTTGACATTTTCCTCCACCTCTGAAAGGCTGGCTCTGAACTAATCTCTTCCACAGCATTGGGCATAATGAAGTCATTGGCATGTGTCGAGTGGGCAATGATGCTGATGCACCTGGGAGAGATCATTGGGCTGAGATGCTGGCAAATCCACGTAAGCCCATTGAACATTGGCACCAGCTAGTAGAGGTGAGTGTGATACTGTGAGAACACCAGGTCTAATCTGTGTCCAACCCATTGCTTCACTGGAAACTAAAAACTAAACTAAAATGCCAGATCAGTAAGAAACAGGATCAATAAACTAGTCATTCTGACACTTCTCTGTTAAGCACAAAGCTGTTCTAACCTGCTGCCTGGGCACAGGATAGAGCAGTGTTTCTCAACCTTGACAACTTGAAGATTTGTGGACTTTAACTCCCAGAATTCCCCAGCCAGTCATTTTAAAGTTGCCAAAGTTGAGAAACATTGGAATAGAGAGACAAAGAAAAAAATGGGGGAGCTTATGAAGTTGTAGGAGAGAATGAAAAACATGCTTCTCTCTCTTAATTATGACACTACTCCACCCACATCTGGCTTAATTTCCACCCACCATTGTCATTTAGGGCCTTCCAAACAAATGTGGCCCTTGAAAAAAATAAAAGCTGCCCATTTCTATAAATAAGAATACAATAAATTACATGTGTATTCTTTTTATGACTTGTTTCTCACTCAGCTTTTATGGTAATGATGTAGCCCTAGACTGTTGGCTGAAAGTGTTGCGTCTCTTATGTATTCTAGTACTGCAGTGGTACAGTACCCTTCCAAGAACTTAGTAGTGTATCCTGAATACAAAGCATGGTCCCTGAAGAATGCTGGAAGATTTGCTGATACAATGGAATGACATTCTGGAATAACTGAGAAACAAGGGGCTAAAAGCTTAAGAAAACTGTCAGGATTGTATAATGTCATAAGCTGGGACAGAATTTGCAGTTGGGATTTCTGGATCTTTTTGGGGAAGACACAGTTTGAGAGGGATGGGGCCAGTGGTGGGATTCAGCCACTTCGCACCACTTTGGCAAAACCGGTAGCTAATTTTTTGTTGCCCAGGCCCAGAATGGACTTCCGAAAGCGGCATCCACACAGAGAGCCGGTTGTTCACATATTTGAATCCCACCACTGGATGGGGCCCAAGGTTGGACCATCTCTTCAAACCCGAGTCCATAGCTCAGGGTGCCGTGGCAGAGGCTGGAGAGTCTGAGAACATTACACTTGTCCCTCTGATTTTTTTTTCTCTTTGCTGCCTCTGATTTTTCAGGAGAAGACTTTGAACAGCTATATCAACAAGAATCCTCCAGCTCAAGATAAACCTAGCATCATAGTAGAAAGTGTTCATTCAGACTAAAGCAACCACCAGCAGCCCTTTGCCACCAGGGACTGTAAGTGTCTTAGGGAGATAGAAGTGGGGTGAGAAATGACATATACTTTCTTATTTTCCGTAGAAGCTGTAGCAAATCGGAGATACCTACGCTTCTCAATCTGTGCCCCAGCTACTACATCACTCTTTTATAGGATTAATGCCAGACAGTTCATAAAGTAGATACTATGTGGGGCTTCCTGGATATGACCTTATTTAGGGGACACTTGGCCAGTGAGTATTGGATCATTGTATTGGATCCCTTATTGCAGGCCGATAAGGCAGCGCAGACCAAATAATAAATTCCACAAAAATACTTTTAGATTGGCTATAATAATATCTTACAGGTCTGATTGTGCTTTCCCTCCTCCCTCTTTTATATTCATGTGAATTCGGGAGTGTCTGTCTGAGACATTTTCATAATCACCCTCCCCCCCACCATCGTCTGGACTCAAGTAATGTTTCCCTCTTTATTGCTTTGGTAATGGATCTTCTCTTTCCCCATCAGGGTCATCCTCTTTACTCTCTACTTATAGCCATCAACTTAAAACACAAAGAAGGGCGTCCAAAATTAATCAGTATGCTTGAGTCCTACTAATGGGAGGAGATGTTCCTAAGATATTTTGGGTCCAACCCATTTATAGATAAGTACCATAATTTGAATTGCATCTGGAAATGAACTGTCACTTAGTGGTACTCTGTTAAAGCATTGATGTCACCCAACCAAATCAATTCAGCAAGCCTCATTTAGTAGCTAAATGACCAATATTCAAACATTTTAAAAAAAAGATAGCAATAGAAATGCAGTGGAGTAACATAACTGGTGGCTACTATGCAAATGAGATTGCCATTATTAGCCAAAGAAATGCAACATTTTTCCCTTGTCTAAACTAGACTGCAAATATGCTAGACTGCGAATAAACTAGACAGTGAATATGCAAACTTTTCCATTTCTAGTCCCCAAAATGAATTCCACAACTCTATACTTTATGTGCTTTAGAGTTACGTGGCTGCATGATATCTGGCTGAGTTATTTTGAACCTTATCTTGAGATTCTAGAAGTAGTGTCAGCAACAAAGCAATTCCAGGACCTAAAGTTTCAGGATTAATCCCCCAACTCGGTTTTGGACAAAGTCAGGAATTTTTAATATAATATAAAAACTGGTTTTGAAAGAGGAAGTGATAGATGGCCTTCATTCTTTTCTTTCAGGGTTCCAGCAATGTGCTCTCAGAACTTTCTGGAGTGTTAACGTTTCCTCAGATCCATCTGAGAGGAAGTGCCAATAGGAGATCATCTGAGGGAAGGACTGCAAGTTCCTGCTTCCCTCAATCCCCATCTTCCCCAGAAAGTTTGCTGCCTGATGCATTTTTTCTTTTCAAAAGCCATAGGGGCAGCCACCAAGGAGCATTTTTCTTGTGGGAGGGATATATTGTATCTAGAGTAAAAAAAAAAAAAAAAAAGACCCCCCCGGGGTGGGATCTTTTTTTTTAAACATGCATGCTATTGGAGTCTTTGTTATGGAAAGAGTCAAGATGGTAAACTAGAAATGTTACCTATTCTTTGTTTTTCAAAATTGCTCATTGGGCAGACATTCAAGAGGTTCCCCTTCCCCATGGAGCTACTTAGTAGAGTTCTTCAGATTGTTAAACTTACAGTCTTATTCAGGAGGCATAATAGGGGATAGCCATGGCAGGCAACCATTCTTCTTTCTACATCCTATCCTGTGTATGGGCTTCAAATCTTCTCACGGCTGTGACTTTAGAGCCAGATGACTGTTAACCCTTACTCTCTTTCTTGTTTTCTTTTCACAACAGATCTTTTGAAGGCATGAGGAATGTCTTTGTGGGTGCTTGGTCTGATGGGGTGGGGGCAGAGTTTCTGCATAGTACCAGAAAGCATGCAGGACCCATTACCTCAGTCTTCATGAACCTCCAGCCCAAGAATAGGAGGGAGGGAGAAGAAAAATGCCTTTCTTTCCTCGTCACTCATCCTTGATAGACAACTCTGTAAGTGAGCCAGGAGGACTCCCTGTGGACATCCCTGCCAATTTGCCCTGTTAGGCCTCCTGCATCAAGAACCACCATGGAATTATCTTCCTACAGATTAACATCAGGCTTGTGACATCAAAGTGGCTCCATAATGGACTAAATTAAGGCCTACTTTCTAACCTAGAATTAGATTTGTCAACAGCCAATTCTGGACTCTTTCATATGTATGTGTAAATGTTTGGGGGTGAGATAATAGTGTGACTCCTTTCCTAAGTCTCATTACGTTTGCTGCTTCTGGCTTTGCATGGTCACCCTCCACTCAGTTTGAATGAGTGCTTTCCTGATTTAAGCTAGGACAGCCGCTTGGTCAGAGAATCGAGATGTCCTGATTCTCGCCACTCAAGTCTCCACTGTGTTATTTCCTTATGTAGCCCCACCCCATTTGTTTTTAATTTTGGAATGTCTTTCTTTTTCTTGTTCTCCCCCTAAGGTGCATCCATTTGTCATTTTGTCTTGGTCTCTGAAGCTCAGTCCTGTTTATGGTTGTTTTTTTGTTCTAACTGTGTGAAATAAAGGGAGGGGGGAGGGATAAAACAGGAGAATTAGCCCTGCTTCCTAAACTTCTGTCGCCCTTTTTTTTTGGAAAAGCCATATACTCTCCCAATTGCTTGGCTATAAGATTTCTGGCATTAATGGGAGAGGGAGGGGGCCGGAAGGTGATCTCTCTTCACAATAGTTTGGAACTTGAAGTTGCTGCTAAAACCGTGACATCAATAAAACTGGAAGAAGAAAAAAACAAGTATCTCTGGAATTCAAGACTTTTTTGAACCAAGGTGGAGTATAGCAGTGTAGAGAAATGAAGAATTGAGCCTGTATTCAGCATTCTACCAATATGTTCTGATAAAAACAGAGATGTTTATGCTCTGTTTCATCAGAAGAGATAGATAAGCTCTTTACAAGAGACTTGTATGATCATCTGTTATAGAGTAGGGCAACTTTCTGTGTCTCATCACCCCAGAAAAGGGAAGCAAACTGATAAATTCTGCTGCGCCCTGGCAGACAAGATTCAAGCAATTTTATTACTATAGTTGTATCCCACCATTCCTCTTGCATATTAAAATAGCACATACAGATAGTCCTCGACTTATAATCATAATTGAGCCCAAAATTTATGTTGCTAAGCAAGACAGTTAAAGTGAGTTTTGCCCCATTTTATGTTCTTTCTTGCCACAATTGTTAAGTGAATCACCGCGGTTGCTAGTAACATGGTTGTTAAGTGAATCTGGCTTTCCCATTGACTTTGCTTGTCAGAAGGTTGCAAAAGGTGATCACATGACTCTGGGACACTGCAGTTGTCATAAATATGAGTCAGTTGCCAAGCATCTAAATATTTATCACACGATCATAGGGATGTTGCAATAGTCGTAAGTGTGAAAACAGTCATAAGCCACTTTTTTCTGTGCCATTGTAACTTTGAACAGTCACTAAATGAACTGTTGTAAGTTGAGGACTACTTGTATTTGGGAACTGAGGGAGGTCACATTCTTAAACCCTCTAAGAAAGGTGCATTAAGAAAGTGACTGCCCTTAAGACACTCAGTGAGCTCCTGTGGTTAAGATTGGGACCCCTGTTTCCATCCTAGTCTTATTCCATAATTACTTTGCCTCCAATTGACATAACAAGACAGAACAGATGGGTTACCTCATCTTTTATACTGGAGATTCTACCTAGGGCTGTCCAGATGGCTTAGCATGGCTTGCCCATTCCCTCCCCTTGACAAATGTTTTGGGAGCACCAACAGTCTGCATGCCATTTTGCTTTGGACTACTCTAGATCCATAGTGCATTTATATTTTATACAAGAATACAAGCTCAAGGGACAAAATTTTGAACAAATGGTAGATCAGGAGCTGCAGGAGTAAAAATAATATTTGTAAAGCTTCAGAGAATTTGGGACAGTTGACTGGCTTCTAAATATTCCAGAACCATTTTTGCTTGAATCTTGTGTCAAAAAATATCCCTTGATTCAATCAGGGAGAAGGGTCCTAACTTCCTGTCATGCTACATTTCTATATCAGGAGGATGTTATAAAAATCCTATTAAAGATGTTCATTAGAGTACAGCATTTTCCCTGGAGATGTATACCTATAAATGAGAGTAGAAACATCAATATAGTAGAATAATGATGAGTCAAGTTTACAGTCACTCTTCCTCCTCAATCTAAACAAAATAACTCCAAGCCGAGCTGAGATGGGTAACAGGGACTAGGTTCAAAGACCCCAAAGCCAATGCTTCTTAAGGCTGATTGAAGAGAGTGTCCAGAATGTAATTTTTGAGACTAGTTTGAAAATGGTGTCTTTGCTTGATTAAAAAAAGTACCTGGGCCTCAAGTGAGCAAAAAAGTAGTGTGTGATCCTTATATAAAGGTTAACTGGGCAAAGTCCCACTTGGGTCTTAGAACTGTTAGGTACAAGTCCCAATATCCAAACCAACCACGTGACTAGGCATGGCTGTGCTGAAACTCTTACTTTTTACTGCTATAACATTTGTACATTCACCTTCAGCTGATTCTACGTATGCTTCCTTCCCTCATTTTCATTCTTTTACTCATTATTCAAAACTTCTTCAATAGGACAGCTCAGCATCCTAAAACAAGTATTTGGATTTTAACCATATAGCCACAAGGATCACATTTTGCAATTTCCTTTTTTCACTGTGAGACATTCACTAATAGAAAACTTAATGATAAGCAGATTCCAATGCTATTTACAAAGCTATTTGCTCTTCTCCAAGTTCCCTACTATTTTCATCAACCTGGTAGCTTCCTCTCCTTCAGAGATCAATCTCTAGTGCATACAGATGATCCTCAAGATCTTTGCCATTATCAACACAAAAAAATTTCCACAACAGATTAAAGCCGTCTAAAAAGCCAGCTCTGCCCAATTCCAGGTGAAAAGAGATAAAGTATTACAGGTAATTCTCAACTTACAACAGTCCATTTAGTGACTGTCCAAAGTTACAATGACTTTGAAAAAGTGACATGTCCATTTTTCACCATTACAACCATTGAGCATCCTTATGATCACATGATCAAAATTCAGATGTTTGGCAATCGACTCATATTATTATGGTTTCTGTGTCCTAAGGTCCTGTGGTCACCTTCTGCGACCTCCTGACAAGCAAAGTCAGTAGGAAAGCCAGATTAACTTAACAACTGCAGTGATTCATTTAACAACTGTGGCAAGAAAAGTCATAAAATGGAGCAAAATTCATTTAACAAATGTCTTAATTAGCAACAGAAATTTTGAGCTCAATTGTGTTCATAAGTTGAGAACTACCTGTATTGCTTCCTAATTCCCAAATTCCTCTCCACAGCAACTTTCTTCCACTCTTATTATTTCAGTTGTTTCTTACGGCCTTTCCACTTATTTTTGTTCCATTAAGCCCTCTTCAGACAAAAAACTTTATTTTCGGGATGAGACTATTGGCATATACCTCTTGAAATCTACTTTAACTTTATCCATAAGGCTAGTTGAAACCAAGACGCTCCCCTTTGGCCAAATTGTTCTTCTCAAAACCAGATCTTCCATGGTTCTAAACAGTGGAGTCATATTCACTGGAACAGCCCTATATGGCAAGGCAAACAATTACATAATACCCATCCATATTTTTCTTGCATTCCAGCACCAAGTTTTGGATTTACAGTATCTCATTATAGTTTTTGCAACTGTCTTGCTCTTGCCCTTCGGATTCTTGCCTAAGATCTCACATCAGACGATTGCCTTTTTTTTAGTCAATCAGGCCTCTACCTGCGGAGGCTGCTCAAACCCAAATTTTGCAGAGCTCATGGTGACCTCTATGTCATTAATGTTATTATTTGCCATCTCATTGACTCATTATGTGCCATCAAGTTGGGATCAACTCTTAGGAACTATA
This sequence comes from Protobothrops mucrosquamatus, assembly GCF_001527695.2. Taxonomy (NCBI): domain Eukaryota; kingdom Metazoa; phylum Chordata; class Lepidosauria; order Squamata; family Viperidae; genus Protobothrops; species Protobothrops mucrosquamatus. The sequence continues at coordinate 2,225,704 of NW_015386394.1, forward strand.
TAGATATTCTCCCTGATATTGTCCCTAACTTGTTCTTTAAGGTCTTCCAATAGTGCATCTTTGGCACTGTAACTGAATCTATCCACTTTGCTGGTGGTCATTCCTTTTTCTTTCCACCTTTCCTGGTGTTGGAGCTCCTCCAAAGAACTAGGTCTTTGTGTTATATACATCTGAGGTAGCATAATTTAAGCCTGGTAATTTGTGCCTCAAGTAGAAACTCTCCAGTTGATTTGTTTGAGAATCCATGTTTGCTTCCTTGGCTGTTCATAGTATTCTCAGGAGTCTTTCCAACACCCAACTTCAAAAAGGCCAATACTCTTTCTATCCTTATTCTTATTCCTACTTTTGTTACAGTGGAGGCATCATAATCACACTGCCACTGTCAGTATCACCTAAATTTGATACCTTGGATGCAAATTCTACAGGGGGGAGCAGCTTCCTTCCTCTGTATTGCCATTTATCAAGTATGATGTTTATTTGTGGAAGAAAATATCCCATTTCTAATTCCTCTGCCAGAGAATAAGAGGTAAATAGAAAAATAGTTTTTCATGTGGAAACATGACTTTGCCAAACAGGAATTATATATGGCTCATCATGCAGTTGACCCACAGCCAGAGCTACAGAATCTTCCATCCCACGCATTGCCATGCTTGGCTGTGCTCCATTGATTGATAAAGGAAGCTAAAGCTAAAATTGAGGACCTTCTCCTCAATGAGGATGGATTGCTTAGCTGTAATATTGATGACACCCTGGACATAGTTCAAAAGCTTTGAAAATGTTTCAACAGTAAGAAAATTCTTCGTTCTCATTCTTTGTCCTATTCACATCTCAACCAAATGACACCAGTGTTTCAAATCAAAAGAGCTCACTAGACTATATGCAGAAGTCCTCACTAGATGTTGATACTGCTTACATGCTCACTATGCCGAGTCATGGGCTATGACTCTGCTTAGACTATATACAGCTGTTTTAATTTGATGCTCCCCATAATTTAAAAGTACATGGACTTTGAAATCCTATTGATCATTTCACAGATTCTACAGAATCCCAAAATAAACCATTCTGTCTCTTCTAAGAACTCCAAGAGGATATTGATGATAAGTTGAATCTTTTATTATGGTCACAGATCAGAATGAAAATTAGAACATTCAAATAGAACAAGACGTAATAGTGTATTACAATTAATGTGATATCACTGATGGGTGGCCAAAGTGTCCCTAGTTTTACACAGTATAGTAGAATTTAGATATGTTCAAAGAAATTGTGTCATACCAATCTCATAGTAACAGCTGTATATAAAGAAGATCAGAATTTCCTGAATATTTTGCCAGATGAGGAGTTATGAGTCTGTGAATCCTTATAGAGGACATGAGCTGTGGTTTCAATGGACTCTTGTCCTGATCACCTGATGCTGATGATGAGCTAGGCCTTTTGTTAGCTGTTATTAGAGGGAAAAGGAGCTGAAGAAAAGAAGAGATAGTTGCAAAGTACATCTTTATGAAAGAGAGAGCCAAGTCATGCTGTTTCACCTCATTGAAGTAGAGAATGATGTCTTTACAAAGATCTCTTACCCAAATGGTTCCTTTTTTCCATACTAGGTTTTGACCTTCTACTTGAATCAAGACATTATACTGCCCATCTATTTTTCTCAGCCGATCAACACTATCAGAAACATCACTTTATTCTTTGGATATCCATCATGCTCTCCTATTTATTTATTTTTACTTGAATTCTACACCATTTCACTGAGACTAACATTTATTCCAGGCCTTTCAAAGCACATCAAAAGAACAGTCTTTTCCTCTCAGTATTTCTGCAAATGGATATTGACAACAATTAAATTTTGATATGAATTGGTTGAGCAGCCATCCTCTCTTCCATCTATACTCTGCTGCACAAAAGGAAAAGTGGCATCAGAAGCCTTTATCTGATGTATTCTCCTGGTGTGTCCCTACCAGAGTTGTGCTGGGTAGCCATGTGGACTCATGCTTCCATTTTCATCTAGCACTATCAATTTGGCCTTTAGTCCCAGAAAGATACAAGCTTGAACTTCTTTTTAATCAGGTTATTTATGCTAAGACATGTCAATTGGTTAATTCTCTAACTGCAGCTGTTTAAATTGGTCACCTGTGACTTCAACTTATCTTTTAATCCCACTTGGTCTCAGATCCAGTATGTCAGCATTGCTAATTGAAGAGATTTGGCAAGTTTTGACCAGCCATAGACAGGAAAATCTGTAAATTCTGGAAGATTTCAAATGTAGTCATGTAACTTATGTGTAAATTCAGATTACTCAGAAAACCATATTTGCAGTAAATAACCTGTTTATCTGGTCTGCAGCAGTGATACTGAAATGTATTACCTCTCCTAGGACTTGTGCTCAGGATCACCACACCCATCAGGAAAATAATTGAATAAATGTATCGGATACTCTGAATTATTCTAGCATTATTCTCCAGCTTAATATGCAGATACTGGTTTGCTTCAACAAGCAATGACATTTCTCTGTGAAATATCTCATCACTCAACGAGTGATCTTGTTTAGCAGAAATTCATCTAAGTATCACCAGTCATGAATGTTGGACTTAAAACACCAGAATCAGAAGGCTTATATGACATCCTTTCTTTGAAAAAGGGTAAAAAAATAATTTTTGCTTAAACTGGAAGTTGCAGTGAAAGGTTTGGAAATATATCAGAAACACTGGCCAAAATCTCAGGCTGAGCAGTTTCAGTGCCTTGCACAACATTTTGGACTCTCCCCACCTTCCCCTTCTCTTTATCTATTTTCTCATTTCTCACTGTGGACAATCCAAGCAACAGGATAGGGCCTTTTATTCCAGTCATTCAATTAAGGAAGCATTTGACATGGAGTCCTTCTCATTGAAGATTAGCAAGCAATACACAGGTTGTTAACTATTTAAACTGTGTTTGCACAGCACATAAGGCTTATAATTGAGACCCGTGCAAACATACCCTTAAATTCTAGCATTTAAATCTCACCATAAAGTCTTCGGATGATTTATTGGGCCATCCCAGGCCACAATTCTGAATCCATGCAATGTCCATCTTCTCCTGGTCCTAACTGTGTTCTACTTTCATTTTCCCAAATTATCAAGCATATTTGAAGCTAGCATCACAACTAGCCTGATCCTTCTCCAGAAGCCCAAGAGCTAGCCTTACAACTGTGCCACACATTCTAGAATTAACCTCCTCTATGTTCTGCTCCTTTGTGGTTTCTATGGATACAACTATACATAGCTATACCGAATCAAGTTGGGTCTTAAGTAGGAAGAGATTCGCTCATGCTCTGTGAATACTGGTCAGGACTACCATTGTGGGAGATTCATACAGCCAGATTCTCGATTGCACCAGGTAAGTAAAGCCTACCTACCTAAAAATAATCTTAAGTGCAAAAACTGTATTTACAGATTTTTCAGGCTTCCCCTACCCCCGACCCACCAGCAGCTCTTCAAGAAAATGTGGAAACAATTTGCCCCACGTTGGATAACGATATGGATGGCTAAGTTTTCTTCTACTGAAGATAACTGCAGGAAGTCCCTGTCCACTTACAAATAGTTATGGCTATCTTGGCTGCCTTTGCCACTTCTTAAAAGCTTTTTTGTGGATGTTTGTTACACCTAGAAGGAAACAGAGCATCAAATGCTCAAATGAGGTCTTTGTATCACCCATCCTTCTACAGATTTAACAAGGCCTGAAAAGGGGGAGGGGGGAACCAGAGCTCCTGACAAGGCAATCAACTACTGTGCATGATCAAACATATTTCTCAATCATACTATCCTTCTGCCTTAAATTGAATGTTTACTGGACTTTTGTGAGGTTGCTTTGTAGCTTGGGGGGCAAGCAGGTAGGTAGGTAGTCTGCACATCTGGACTGTGGATGTACATGGAATCAAATTTCATATCTGCTCTGACATCCAGAAGGGGGAGTCTTGTAGAGATCAGAACAGTTAGCTACAAGAGGCAAGGATTCATGAAGGTCATCAGAATAATCCCCAGCAACCACTAGTCAAAAACAGGCTGACTGGACCAGATCGGACAGTGCAAACCCTATGACCAAAATGAGACAGTCAGGCCCTAGCCTGCAAAATGGGTGCACCCCAATTTGGACTCATTACACTAGATTTTGAGGGGGTAGGTTCCAAAGGGGTTCAGGACCATAACCCAAAGTGAACTTAAATAGGACAGTATTGGGAATATGTAAGGCTTAAGGCACCTATTTTGTTCACACACCCTAATTCTCTCCAAAAAAAAACCCCCAACTGTCTGGGCCTCTCCCACTCAGGGGACTGCAAGTAGGGCACATATAGTCCACAGGCTGCACATTTTCCACCTTTGTCCTCTGTACACTCAAAACCAGGAAACCAGCAATGAGCATTCTCCCATACCAGCCATCTAATCAATGCCCAGCTCCAACCAACCAACCAAACATACATAAAAGACAAGATGGGTAGAAAAGAAACTCAAGCTCAAGAATCATTGTTTTCTTAGCCTGTAAGAAATGTTTCCATTTGTCTTCCATAGAAAGTAAAAGTTAGATATCCTGTTAGAACAATGTGCAAATTGTTCTATTCTGGGGACTGAAAGGGAAAAAAAGGGGGGAGTCCAGCTTCCGCATATGCTGTTATTAGCGTATGTGGCAGAGCAATAGCCGTTTAGTAAGAAAAAGAATGTGCTTCCTGAATTATTCTGAAGCTGCCCTTGTGTTTGTCCAGTGTTCATGGGGCTAGGTAGTTGTACCTTAATTGATTCTATCTTATTTGATTCTATCAAGGTAACATATCAATCCTTATTCATTTCTCCAAGTCACACCATTTGCATCATCTGTTTTTTAGCATAGAAATCCTCAGTGCTTTCAACCTCTTCTGAGTCACAAATAGTCAAAGAATATTTAAAGAAGAAAATTCTTACAGAGGATTTGATTATGGGGCTGTATATAATTTCCAATCCTGAAAACAGAACTTGCAACTACCTTAGTGTAGAAATATACCCTTTGGAATGAATAGAGATATTTACAACTTTCTGTAATCATTTAGGAAGGAAATTACTCTGGATTTAAAATGAGATTAATGCATTCCCTCCCACACAAACATAAAAATATTAGCAGCTCCTTCATTCTATAACCGAAAACTAGCCTTGCTTCACAAATCAAAGAAAGCTCCATTATTTTCTTCCAATATTTATTTATCTTGCTGATTCCTTTATCGCCCCCCTCCCCCAGCACTGCCTCCATTGCCCCCTCCTTGCCCCCCTGCATCAGGAGCGCCAGACATCATAAGGAAAAGCACGATAGGAATAATGTACATCCACTGTAGGAGAGAAAGAAATATATACATGTTATATTAAATATAATATTAAAAACATATAGTTTCATGATGTGTTAATAACCCATCTCATTCTTTTCCATCTTGGAAGTGATCATGGCTTCTCATAAACCCCAATCTTCCCCCTTAACGGTACTTTTCCAAAGACTAGCTTGGTACCAGTTTCTATTTTTGCTCTCATCCCTCCTTGCATCCTGTCGCTGCCCCTCCTTCAAATCCCAAACACAAGAAACCCTTCACCAGATTTACAGCTGAGTTTATCAGTGTGCAGCCAGTGAGGAAGGAAAGTCTGTGTCTACTGTAAAGGAGAAAGGACCTGCCACCAAAAAGGGGTGTCTAAATCCTTATCCTATCAGGAAATAAAGATCCAGAGAGTAGCAAACTGAACATTAAGAAACATGCCCTGAAAGGCATCCTTGCTTACTTTGAATGTTCTCAGCCAATTACCACCAGAGGAGGTCGAGTCCAAGCTATCACAGAGCAAGTAATCGCTAAAGTAACTTCAAGAAAGCCAGCTATTGAGCAACATAGCTTTTGGGGGTTATGGTTATTCTCAGAATGCACTGAGTAAAAAAAAATGATAAATGCTACCCTCTGGACCAGTGAACACAAAGGTAGCACCCGGGTGAGGCTTATATATATACACACACACACCTCCCCAATATAAAAACTGGCTCCAAAAGAAGAGTAGCCTTTTTGTTCTCCAAGGTGACAAGGTGACAAGAGTTCAAGTTAAATGGAGCCAAGCAAAGAGAGAAGTGAGTTGAACTGGGTGCAGGATTACTTTTGCTCAGGGCCGTCGTCTGAACTTCGTGGGGAATGTTGCATAGATGGTCACTGGGAGAAGCACTATTGCACCCAGAATTAAATGCCACTGCAGGGATTGGGGATAAGAAATATCAGAGCAGGAAGCAGTCACTTCTCAGCAACAGTTGCCTGGCTAGAGCCAGAAATAAGACAGCAGGCAGGCTGAGGAACTAAGAACATTGCGCTGCAAGGGTGGAAAAAAAGAACGGAACCTGCTCTTTCTACCATCCCTCCCCCATTCCCCCAAATACAACACTTACATATTTGGCAAAGAAAGACTTCTGCTCCTGTGGATTTTTGGCTTTCTGAGCCTGCTCTTGTTCCAAGCGTTCAATAAATGCTGCTGTTTCAGGGCTGGCAGCAGAAAGAAAGAAAAAAGCTATTAGTAACCAAACTAGAAAGCATCCCCCAGTACTCACGAGGGCTGCAGAAGCCCAGACAGGTATTAAAAAAGTAAACGGAATGTTTGGGGCCCAATGTATTTCAACAGTGTTTCCCATGTGAAAAAGCATTAACACCACACACCAGGGGTTCTGCTGTTTCTTTCATTAGAACTAATCAATGAAATAATACTTGGCTTCCAAAGTAAGATAAACTGAAATTCACTGGAATTCACTAGTTCTGGAATGTTTGAAACTCTGCTCCCTTCCTTCCCCTAACTGGATAAATGATTCTGCCCTCTCTTCTTCCTGCTCTCAAAATTTCCACCTACTGTTCAAAAAAAGATGGACTGGCAAATATCTCTGATGGTCAGTGCAATACTAAACCTGTATAGAAATAAACAAGTTTAACTGACTTCAACAAAACATGTTTTCCAATTTGCATGTTTAAAATCAGAGACAAGTCTCTAGATTCAGCCTTCTCTGCAAATAAATTACCTAGAAATCCTTCTGCCAATCTGTCCAGATGAGACCCTTGCCTTTTAGCCAATCTCCTTCACCCCATTTTGATGAAGAAATTTGGTTGCTTTCCTTATATTCCAATTGAGGAACCCTTCTGCTTCCAAAAAAATCTTCCATAATCTAACTTTAGATTCCTTATACAAGGTACTCAGATTATCTGACCTTCTAGTTAGAAACCATTTTATCCATCTTTTAAATTCTCAAAAGTGTATCTGGAATTAAATGCAGAAAACCAAGTCAAACTTCCTATGTCCCCAGTGAGCAATCATGAGCCTTTGGAAAATCCAAACAGATCATACCTTGTCCCAAATAAAAGCTATTTAGTAGCGTATCTCCCTTCCAAAATCCCTGGTGATTCCATTCATGATTAAAAGCCACAATACACTTATATTTTATACATTTGCCCAATCTCACTTTAAACTAGCTGTTGTTAATATGTCTTGTAGCAGTGAGTTCCACAGATCAGCAGAAGCCCTGCATTCTCATCTGATTAGTCAAAAAATACTAACACAGCTGCTGGTATGGGCTGCTGGAGCAGAATGGTGGTATTGAAGAGTTCCAGATCCACATCTTCCACTTCAGCTCCGTGGCAAGAGCTAGGCATAGTGACAGCAGAGAGGCCAATTATGTTGCCAGCGATGTCAGTGTGCACTGTCAGCCTATCGGACAGATGAGACTCGACCAATGAGCACTGCAAGGAAAGGAAGATACATCAATACTGTCTCTCTGCCTGTCTTAGCATTTCCAATTTGGTTTACATAAGCCGGTGTGCGTGCTAGTGCAAAAGCTCGGTCCTCTGAAGTAGCAAGGAAGTTACTGGGATAGAGGATGAATGGGGCCACAAGCACTTCAGGGGTGACTCTCGAACATGGTCTTCCTACTTTCCACCTCAGCCTGTGGTTCAGTAACAGCACATGGCATCTCCAGCAAAAAGTATCCCAGACAGCAGCTTTTCAAGAAAATAGTTTAATCTCAGAATTTTGCAGTGCTGCTTTCCCTCTCAGGAGGCACCAGAATATGAATAAGAATATGAAGCTTATTTTTATATTTATATCTTGATATTCCTTTAAGCAAACCTCATTTGTGCAAACCTGCATAATACTGGCTTCCTATCAATCAGCACATAGTTTATCTTAGCTGGCAAAAAAAAAAAGATCTAGAAGAGAAATCTCTAGGGACTACTGGGAAGGAAAAAAAATCTCAGAAGGCAATGGCATACTATTTCTGCATTGTCGCCAAGTAAAGCTGCATGATTTTGCCAATGTATCCTCAGAAATTAAGCTAAGGTCAATTGGGGGTCAATTATTCTATTATCTCTTCCCTCAATAATCTCAGAACAGCCTCAGGATTAGGAAGATCTCCTGATTAGACTACTTAAGGCAGGAAAAAAATTCAACATCATGAACCTAAGACCATGTTGCTTCACTTACTCCTCAACAAACCAAGGAAGAAAAAGCAGTTTCCATCTTCCTACTTTTGGAGATGTCACATCTGGATATTTTTCTAAAGAGGCAAGATCGGCCAACAAGAGTGTGTAGGAGTCAGATTTTTTTAGCTACCTTCACGCTAGTAATGTGCAAGTGTCTCAGTAAGATATTGCTATAACATGTTGCAAAGGTACTTTTAAGATAATATGGGTCCAGAATATGTTCTCAGCATATTTAGGGCTTGGCACATTCTATGATGAGGCACTTACTGTAGGCAGGTGTCCTATACGGTACAAGAATTCCAGAGCAGTGAAGACACTTACCGCTTTAACAAAAGTGGTGACATATTCCACAGCACTCTCTTCAATGCTCCCCAGAGGCTGTCGTGGGATTCTTAAACGGTACAGTCCACCCACAGAAGCTATCTCCTGAGTTTGTGAAAAAAGAGGATACAGTAACTGAAAGGAGAAACTCACTACCTCATCTTATTTGAAGGAGATAAAAATTACATCTAATGATCTCAAACTACATTGAGTATTTATTTTTACTTGCATTCTTTAGAGAACCAATTAATCTTAATTTTAAAAATTTCACAGGTTGCCAAAATTCTAGGCTTCAGAGACTAATTACGATAGAAAACATCCAAGCATTCACAGCATCCTGAATGGGATGCATGGAACTTCAGGGTTAAATCTATTTTTATATATATTTATTCTTTAAAAGCAGGGGAAGCCGCTTACAAAACAAGATTTCTGGAATTGAAATTTTTTAAAACTATTTTGATACCTAGCACCCATAAAGTTTGTAAACTCCTAAGCTTACATCAGATTTTCCTAGTCAACAGCTTTTTCCCTATCTGCCTAAGGCCCCTTAGACTTCCATGCAGGAAAGCAATCAAACACAGGATCCCTACATTCCACTTTCTCTTCCAAAGTGCCTCTGTTCCAATTTGTTTCTCCCTAAAAAGCAAAGCAAAACTGCTCTCCCACTCACCCTAAGTTTGTTGCGCTCTTCTTCAGTTAACTGCTTCTGGCTCAGTGAGAGACTAGGTTCAGGGCCCACATTCCACAGGAGTGTACCCCGTTTTTTGAAATGAATGCTGTCATCTTCAGGAGAAAGAAACACATGTTAGTCTCACAGTCTTATTCTTACTCCTGTTAGATAAATGACCTTTAGCCACTTACAACATACAGGAGCGAGTGCGTCTCCAAAGTCCTCCCCTATTTTTAGACTGCTGCCAATGCAATTCTTTTCCTGTTTAGCACATGCAGAATGTATTAATACAATAAGGACAGAAGTGAGCATCCCATGGGCCCCACCCTGCCCCAAGGATGAGCTTTTTTTTGTTGCCTATTAATAATCACACACAAAGTTAAACTTCAACTTGAACTTGCACATGAATGTGTAAATTTTGAAGGGATCTATTTTGCATCTTAAAGCCATTCTAAGAAGGAAAATCCAGGATCTATTTTCCAAGTTTCACAGGATTTTAGCATCTGACTTAATCCTTCCCAATGTAGGCTAAAAATTACAACCTTCAGTTCAGGAGTAATTTGAAGGTAGTAAACCAGGCCTACGAGAGGAGCTTACTATTCAAAGACTGTCTACCTCTGCATATTTGCAATGGAAAATTCTATTGTCCCAAGGTTCCCAACAGAACAATGTCTTAATGTATTTGTATGCACAAAGGTCCTATGTAAAGTGGAAACTAACCTGACTATGAAATGGGCCTAATTAATGCTGCTTAATCTAGACAAATTGTCCAATTCAAGTCTGCCATGCTCAGTATATACACTCACCCAACTCAAATGAATGCTCCAGCTGCAGATTCAATCCACAAGTTTCAGAATCTCGGGCTTCACTAGACTGAAAGCAACAGTAGATCATGAATGTTGCAAAGTTCCTATACAACAGTGTTTCTCAACCTTGACAATTTTAAGGCATGTGGACTTCAACTCCCAGAATTCCACAGCCAGCAATGCTGGCTGTGGAATTCTGGGAGTTGAAGTCCACATGCCTTAACATTGTCAAGGTTGAAAAACACTGCTATACAATAAGGAAAAAAATTATTTGATCCCTGGCTGATTTTGTATGTTTGTCCACTGACAAAGAAATGATCAGTCTATAATTGTAATGGTAGGTTTATTTTAATAGTGAGAGAATAACAACAAAAAAATCCAGAAAAACGCATTTCAAAAAAGTTATAAATTGATTTGCATTTTAATGAGTGAAATAAGTATTTGACCCCTTTGCAAAACATGATTTAGTACTTGGTGGCAAAACCCTCACTGGCAATCACAGAGGTCAGACATTTCTTGCAGTTGGCCACCAGGCCAACACACAACTCAGGTGGGATTTTATCCCACTCCTCTTTGCAGATCCTCTCCAAGTCATTAAGGTTTTGAGGCTGATGTTTAACCTTCAGCTCCCTCCACAGATTTCCTATGGGATTAAGGTCTGGAGACTGCCTAGGTCACTTCAGGAAATTAATGTGCTTCTCCTTGAGCCATTCCTTTGTTGCCTTAGCTGTCTGTTTTGGGTCATTGTCATGCTGAAATACCCATCCACGACCCATTTTCAATGCCCTGGCTAAGGGAAGGAGCTTCTCATCCAAGATTTGATGGTACATGGCCTGTCTATCATCCCTTTGATGCATGAAGTTGTCCTGTCTCCTTAGCAGAAAAACACCCCCAAAGCATAATGTTTCCACCTCCATGTTTTACAGTGGGGACGGTATTCTTGGGGTCACAGGCAGCATTCCTCCTCCTCCTACATGGTGAGTTGAGTTGATGCCAAAGAGCTCGATTTTGGTCTCATCTGACTACAACGCTTTCACCCAGTTCTCTGAATCATTCAGATAGTCACTGACAAACTTCAGATGGGCCTGTACATGTGCTTTCTTGAGCAGGGAAACCTTGCGGGTGCTGCAGGATTTCAGTCCTTCATGGCGTAGTGTGTTACTAATTGTTTTCTTGGTGACTATGGTCCCAGCTGCCTTGAGATCATTGACAAGATCCTCCCGTGTAGTTCTGGGCTGATTCCTCACCATTCTCATGATCAGTGAAACTCCATGAGGTGAGATCTTGCATGGAAATTGACCGTTATTTTGTGTTTCTTCCATCTGCAAATAATCACACCCAACTGTCGACACCTTCTCACCAACTGCTTGGCGAATCTTGTAGCCCATTCCAATCTTGTGTAGGTCTACAATCTTATCCCTGACATCCTTGGAAAGTTCTTCGGTCTTGGCCATGGTGGAGAGTTTGGAATCTGATTGTTTCTGTGGACAGGTGTCTTTTATAAAGGTAACAAGCTGAGATTATGAGCATTCCCTTTAAGAGAGTGCTCCTAATCTCAGCTCACTACCTGTATAAAAGACACCTGGGAGCCAGAAATCTTACTGATTGATAGGGGATGAAATATTTATTTCACTCATTAAAATGCAAATCAATTTATAACTTTTTTGAAATGTTTTTTTTTTCTGGATTTTGTTGTTGTTATTCTATCTCTCACTGTTAAAATGAACCTGTCATTACAATTATAGACTGATCATTTCCTTATCAGTGGGCAAATGTACAAAATCAGCAGGGGATCAAATACTTTTCCCCCTCACTAATTTGTTTCAAGCTTCACAGTGCTCCAAATTCTGTCTTATGTGTACCAATGTTGCATGCCACATAATAGCAAAACCTTTCTGTCCATAATTTAAAACAATATTTTGAATGATTGTATTGGCCCACCTGTGAAAAGAGACCGACAAAACTATGATGCATTCCAGTCTATGATATTTTATGGAACAAGCTTTCATAATCAAAACCTATATAATCATATAAGATAACTTAGATGGGCAAAATTAGAAATAACTCAAATTCACCACATGTTCTTTTGACTGAATTTTTACATAAAATATCTTCCAGTATTTTGGGAAGCTCCTGTTATCCAAACCTGTGAGACTGTTGCAAGAAGGTAAGGAAATAATGCATTTGTAAGAAAGACATAGTTTTTCAAGCAGTTAAGGAAGTTTCCAGTTCCTCTGGTGAATTAACTGACAAATTCTCCTGCTGAAATCCTGGAGAGTTGTTTCAGATTAGTGAATATAACTCTGAGTTATATATTATGTGCCATCAAGTTCTTTTTTATTCCTAGCAACCACATAGATATTTTCTAAAATGGATCCCCAACTCCCAGTCCTTACCTGTCCGTGGCCAATTAGGAACCGGGCCACACAACTGGAGGTGAGTAGTAGGTGAGTGAGCAAAACCAAAACTATTTTCCTTGCCCTCCGACCCGTGGAAAAATTGTCTTCCATGAAACCGGTCTCTGGTGCCAAAAAAGGTTGGGGACCACTGCTCTGTGATGCTCTATCCCTAGCCTGGTCTTTCACATCTGCTGAGCTGGATATACTGTATCAGCGATAATTTAGAATAAGGCAGCTAACCATCAACTTTTAAATCCCAGTGAGGCTTAATGATTAAAATGTTTTGAGAAATACCATAGGGACTCAGGATTCAATCCATTCATAGTTATGATTTGGGGCTAGTCCTTCTCTCTCAGTTCAACCTGGCCTCACAGGATGGTTGTTGTAGGGATAAAATGAAGGAGATTCCCCACGTAATCCATCTTGAGCTCCCAAAAAACAGCCATTTTACGTACAATTAATAAGCATATTCAATATTTTATGCCAAGATGGCACTTAGGTCCAAACCTCTTTCATTAACTCTTACACAATTGCTAAGCTGCTTCCTTCCCTAAATCAGAATACAGTATACTTGATGCACTGTAATTTAGTCCTAAAGTTATTATTCAGCTTATGAATATTAATGGCAGAGATCATGAAGCTGCATCTCTTATTAAAAGAAAATACAGCCACAAAGAACGATTCATGAAGAACATATATACATTTTTCACCTCTTATAACTCCAGACCCCAATCCATTTAATGAAGTTGCATGTTAGGAGATTTAAGACAGGCACCAAGTTAAACTAGTTAAACTATGGGACATACTGCCACAAGATGCAAAGCGAGCCACCAGCTGAAATAGTGCTGGTGGAGGGAAAAACTATCTGCAACCATTAATTGTGGTTAAATGAAGCATCCAGACTCAGAAGCAGCACTCCAATGAAGGGGTTTTTTTTGTATTTGTTTTTTACAATTCTTTAGGCATCTATGAAAACACACCTCTGCACTACTTTGGCGTTCGGTCCAGTTTAGCTCAGCTTACGCCCTGGATATTAAGGAGCTTGTCTTTCGACAAGCAAAGTCATCTCCGCATTCAGCCATATTATAGTGAGGCTTACCTTGGCAACTGCCTCTCCCCGACAGGCTGCAGAGGCCCTGACAAAAACCTGCGGCGGGGGGGAAAGAAGGAGGGCGAGGACAGACAGGAGACAGACGCAGAGCGGTCGTTCAGCAGCCGCCATAGCTCCCTCCATGGATCACGTGATCTAACAAACAGGCAGCGCAAGCGCAAAGCACTCTGGGACCGAAGTACAGCGTTCAAGGGCCGAAAGAAAGCCAATCACAGGCGTCTTGCGGCTTATCGCCTCTCTTAAGTACTCAATTTCCTCTCGCGCCGCACGTGGCGGTGGCTTGTCTTGCAACTGCAAGAGCTGAGAGGAAATGGGTGCCGATGACATAGAGAGCCGACTCGAGTGATGGGGAAGAAACTGTACACTCTTGGGAAAATCGGTCCCATCGAGCTCAGTGAGACATGGTTCCGAATGAATTTGCTTGCTCCTCATCCTTTAAACTCTTGCAGAACGGTTGGCCATTGTCTCCTCTATTTTTGACGGCGATGAAAGGATGAAATAACCTGCAGTTTTCTAGACATAAGTCAAAAAAAGGGAAGATTGTCGTGGATTTGTATGACCTATCATCCTTAACATAATAGATGCCACAACTGTTGCAAAAAGAAGTGGAATATATTGGATGCCCCCAAATAGAACATCAGTTGTATCAAAAGATGGGGACGGAGCGAACTATCTCTGCTTTTCTATCCTCATTTTTCTCTAGCTATACTAGGATCTCCTGCTGTGCTCCCTTACTTAGTAAATTGTACTGTTTGCAATCCTGTGTGTTTGCAAGAAAAAACAACAGTTCCCTATCCCATTTTTATTCACAAGCAATGGTGGCAGCTGCTCTTTGGTTTAATATATCATCACTAAACTCTGAGTCTGGTTATGCTAAAATATTGTAGATTGGTTGAAAGTCTCCATTTTCAGTTTAGCAAGAATCCAAAGTTTTAACTTGATATAAGAAATATTCAGATTGTGATTATTTATGATTCTGCTTTTCCAAGATTTGCAATTCATACAATCAATTAAGGATGTTTTTTTCTGTTCCCTTTTTGCAAGAGAACTCAAAAAATCAACATTTGTAGGGAATTGCTTCATTTAATTTTTTTTTTGCTTTGTTTTACTGTCATTGCTTCTCAGATATGACTGAAAGTCAAATTCAATTTTTCTTCCCCTAGTAAATGGAATTAATTACTTAATTGAGAGGTTGCTAAGTATTCAATCTTTTCCCCTAGGCTCTGCATTCAGGTTATTGTTTTCTGTTTCTTGTATTGACAAAACTGCATTGTAACATGAGGTTGAGGTAAATTTAAGAAACAAGTCAAAGTTATCCTGTTGTGACCTAGGTCAAGTCAAGCTATGGCTAAATTCAAACAACAACCTAAGATAAAATTAGGGGCCCTTGGTGCTTTCTGAGCTTGGTTGTTTTCTTTCTTTACCTAGAGCCCTGGTGACACAGTAGTTAGAATGCAGTATTGCAGGCTAATTCTGCCAACTGCCAGCACTTTGGCAGTTTGAGTCTCACTGGTTCAAGTTTGACCCAGCCTTCCATCCTTCCGAGGTTGGTAAAATTAGGACCCAGATTATTGGGGGCAATATGCTGACTCTGTAAACAACTTAGAGAGAGCTCTAAAGCATTGTGAAGCGGTATATAAGTCTAAGTGGTATTGCTAGTCTTGTAGATTAGGTAAAAGTAGTGGGGTTTGTGCTCAATTGGTATTGTGGTGGCTTGCCCTGTCAGTGTTGGCGGGAGTAGTCTTGGAGGTTCTTTGGTTGGGCCATTTACTGTTAGCTTATTTGTCAATTCCTTGATTGGGGTATTGTTTACTTCTTGATTGTTAGTCTGATGTTGATATTAATCTATGCTTATCAGGTAGTTGATTGCCGGTGGAGAGATATTTTGATGTTTTTGTTTCCTTTCTGGCTTGTTGATTGTCTCTTTTGCACAGTATGTAGATGTTGTTTATATCTATGTGTCTATTGGTGACCAATTTGTCAGCATTTGTCTAGTGTCTTTGGACTGCTCTACATTTAGGATGCTCCACAGTTTCCCAGTTAAAACCATGGTTAAATCTGTCTATATGTTGTGAAATTAAAGAGTTTTCATCATGTCTCCTAACTGCTAGTTGGTATTCATGGATGTGTGCTGCTAATCTTCTGCCTGTTTGTCCTATGTAGTGGCTATTGCAGTCTTCACACTGTATGCTGTAGATCAGGGCTTTTCAACCTTTTCACCCATTGTACCACTTTTAGGATATGGCAGTATCCGAGTACCACCAGTCGCCTAGCAAGGTGTCAAAAAAAAAAAGGAAAAAAGTGATGAAGTACAGGTAATCCTCGACTTACAACAGTTCGCTTAGTGACTGTTTGAAATTACAATAGCACTGAAAAAAGTGCCTCCCAAGCCACAGCCGAGCAAGACACCTGCCTGCCCGCCCGGTGGCGCTCTTCCTCCTGTCCGAGGTTTTCATTGTGAGCATTTCTGTTGAGGATTGGCAGCGGGGGTGGGGTGGTGGGTGTTTGATTTTTATCCCCCCCCCCCCCGGTCTGCTGGGTGGTTGCAGCAGATTTTGGTCACTTCACATAACCCTAGGACACTGTGACCGTCATAAATATGAATCAGTTGCCAAGCATCTGAATGTAAATCACAAGACCCTGGAGATGCTGCAACATTCCAGCTGATTGGTGCTTCTTCAGGGCTCAGCAGAAGTGCCAGGATCAGCGCCAAGCTCCAGCTGGAGCCTGGCGCTGATCCTGGCGCTTCCACTGAGCCCTGACAGTCCTGAAGGAGCGCCGATCCTGGCGCTTCCGCTGAGCCCTGCAGCTCCAGCCGTCTCTTGCTCAACCTTGTGTGGTGCTGCCACCGGTTCAGCTCATTCCTCTCCCCTGCTACCACTTTTCTAGGACACTCGCGTACCACCTGCCAGGTGCCAATGTACCACAGGTGGTACCCGTACCACTGGTTGAAAAGCCCTGCTGTAGTTTTTATTTCTGGGGCTGCTTAGTCTTTTGGTTTACCTAGGATGTTTTGGGATGGCTTTAGTTGATTTGTGTGCTTTGCTGATTCCATGTTCTTGTAATAATCTGTTGGTGGTTTGAGATGTTTTTGTCTGTTGGTGGTCTGAGATGTTTTTGTTGTATGGCAATGTTATCCTTTTTGTGGCTTATGTTGGTTGTGCTATATTAGGTTCAGTGGTCAGGCACTTTCTGATGCATAACAAGTGAACACTAAACAGCCCAATCAAAGAATCTCCAAGACCACTTCCACCAAGCCACTAGAATATAATTTGAGAGCAAACTCCAATTCTCACTAACACTGATGATGCAACCTAGTTTGGTTTTTTTCCTGCAGCCATTTCATTACCCAATCTCAGAGAGCACTAAGGATTCCTCATTTCAACTTTGAGCTACAAATATTCTGTCTTTTATTTTTGGTAAGATATAACCCAATAAAACACAATTTAAGTTACCACAATGTATGAATCTAGTCTCTTCGTCTATATAGGCTTTAGATGAACAACTTGTTGTCCTCAACCTAATTTAAAAATCATTATGTAAGAGATGACTTTCAGGTCTCTTGTAAGTTCTAACTCTAATCTATTAAAGAGGAAAAAGAATGAGAATGAAGAAATGGGAAATGTCTGGAAAATAACTTGTGTGCCTACTAATTGCTTGCTTTAGCCCCCTCACCATCAGCCCTCCAACAGATGATCCACAAGAGAGTGTGGCATTCATACAAAACAGTTGTCTGTTGCAATTGAGTCCAAACTTTTCAAGACTGGCTGACAATTGTTCTCTCCAACAATTGGAGAGAGCCCAACAATTGTTGTCAGATCTAACTTTTAAACAGAAGATGATAGGGATTGCATTGAGGAATTTCTAAATGCACACATGCTTTTCTTAGGACCAGCCCTTTTTTTAAGGGAAGTAAGATAGCTATCTTAGGTGGTGAATATTGGGAGAAGCAGGGACCAGAAATGAGGGGCTAGAGAACCAACCCATACATTTTAGAGAATCTTTGCTGTTGTCCTTGGGTGGAATGAAAGATACAGCCCTATTGCCAATACTGAAATACAGGAGCCCTCAATTTACGACTGTTACCACAGACCTACCTGGCAGATACTTACGACCCAGATTCAAAATTTTGGTGATTTCCCCCCTCCCCCACCTCTCCCCACAGACCTCACTTTGAGCATTTAGGCAACAGGGCTGCATTTAGGGCATTTACTTCCAGTTTTCTGCAAAGCCAACCCACAGCAAATCATACATTTGCTTAATAACCATGGCAAAAAAGAGTCTTAAAATTGGGTCAGTCACATGACTGGCCAACATAATGATTGTCATGAATTACAACAGTGATGGGCAGGGTCCATTACAGTCATAACTTAAGGAATAACTGTAAATTTCATTTGCTAATTTATTATACATGAAAAGGGTAATCATCTTGTTCTTCACTTCAAACAACAAAATATCTTAGGCTAGTCCTGGCTTTCCTAGCCGCTCTGCTTTCGTTTATTTAAAATAGAAATTTGCAATCCTTTTAGATAATTCCCTTAAATTTCCTCTTCATGTTCTCCCCACAGGGTCTTCATCACAGTAGCCTGGATCCTTCTGTGTCCTCCATATATCCAAGCTTTGAAATGGGAGACCTGCGGAGGTGCCTGGACAGCGGGGAATATGGCACTCTGAAAGATTGTCATCTGTATGAAAGCAATTTTTTACAGGTGAAGCAGAATGGGAAAGACATTAGAAAAATATCCCCTGGTATTTATTTCTG
Organism: Protobothrops mucrosquamatus; assembly: GCF_001527695.2. Lineage (NCBI taxonomy): Eukaryota > Metazoa > Chordata > Lepidosauria > Squamata > Viperidae > Protobothrops > Protobothrops mucrosquamatus. The sequence goes on from NW_015386394.1 coordinate 2,244,252, forward strand.
AAAATATGAACCCCAAGGCTTCCTCCGATGCTCTTATGAAATGAAAAAGGGCAAGTGTAGTCTTTTCTGTGAATACTGGAATCCTTGAGATTGTTTACTTGGTAACTGCTACATACTCTTTTCAACACCATGTACAGATTACCTTGATTTACATCCATTCAACCCTTCAAGTTATATACAGTACTGAAAAAAGTGACTTACAACTATTCCTCACACTTACAACCATGGCAGCATTCCCATGGATATATGATCAGAATTTTAGCACTTGGTAACCGGCATGTATGTACAACAGTTGCAGCATCCTGGGATCATGTGATATGCCATTTGTGATCTTTCCAGCCAGCTTCTGACAAGCAAAACCAATGGGAGAAACTGTATTTGTTTAACAACAATGACTTGCTTAACGACTGTGGCAAAAGTCATAACATCAGGCACAATTTATTTAACAACCATCTTGCTTAACAACGGAAATTGGGTTTGTAACACGCGGCTTATATATTTTTTTCCCCACAGGCACGTTAGAAATGTACATCTCTGCAATGTTATTTTATTGTTATAACTGTTATTTTCCTTTCTATGCTGTCCATAAAATTCTTTGAGAAACTTAAGAATGGAATGAATAAATAAATTATTTCCACCCAGTCAACCTAGCCCCCTAGTAGGCTTGTATTAGCTGAGGCATAAGATTTTGAAACTCCACCGAAAAGCAGCAAGTTCTCCTTGAATCAGATAAGGTTCCATGAAAAAAATCAATTTGTTAGGCTTATATTGCCATATATAAAGCTAAAACAGTGTTCTTGACTGGTAAGATGTATCTAATTTGCTTGGTGGAGGAGTGTTATTACATTTTGAGGTGCATGGTTTTGTGTGCTGCCTGCATCTCGTGGATGGGGCTTTGCTTGTTTGTGCAGGCTGGTTGCTGGCATGCCGCTGTCTGGTACCAGTCCACAGACCGGGGTTTGGGGATCCCTGTGTTAGAGAAAGCTATCTTTTCTTACCCATCTAGATAAAAGATAGGAATCCTTACACCCAGTTTCTACTGACTAATATTTTTTTGAATTAAAGAAGCAAATCAAATGCCTTAAGTCAAACTGGAATCTGATATAGCATATAGAATTATATTTAATAAGCAAAGCCATTTTTGTGTGCCATTAATATGTTTCCAGGAATTAAATGTACTTAAGATATCTAATTAAGAAAAAAAATCAATAAAGCGTAAGAATAAAGTCATTTAAACATGTTATACTTCAATTATGTCCCAGCTTTATTTAGAAATTTGATTTTACTGAAATATATGTCAACAGCTCAGTTAGTGACTATGTGGGATAATGGGCATTGCAGTTCAACAGAGCTGCGGGGCACCAGGTTGCAGGAGGTTTCACTGTAGGAAATTCAGCATTAGTCTACATTGTTTCCTGCTGTCCCTAAAATGTCTCTCCTCTGTGCAATGAGAATTGTGATTTTTCTCCTAAGTCAGCCTTATATAACCTGATCTGCTGCAGGCAGTCTTTGAACTTTCATCAACATAAGACAGTTATGAAGGGAGTTTTGGCATATATCTGTCTTCTCTTCATCCTTTTATTTCTTTGACTATTTGGAATGGATTTTTCCCCTGACAGAATTTATATCAGGAATCTCAAATCTGAATCATTTCAAGGGACTGTTCTTTAGCCCAAGGCTCGTAGCATTGAAGCCCTATTGTATTTTGAATCTCTAGTAAGATTGAAAAAAAATCACGTCATTAAATATAAATTTATTAAATGAAAAAACTACTTCAAAAAGAGATACTTTTACCTTATTTTACCTTTATCACTTATTTGGCAGCATTTTTCATTAACTAGCATACCATTGTTTGTTTTGGCGATGGTTGTTCAATAATGGCTTAAAACCTTTATGCTAATTACCTATAACTTAGTAGAATTTATCACCTCAGAAGAGACAAGTATGCCTGAACATTATTTCTATTCTGCAAAGAATAAAATATTGTTCAGGTGTATTGCTTTAAGCTTCACCTACACAGTGAGATTGTCATCCCTTTCATCAAATGGGATGGAAGGAGTAACTTAGGTACCAGGAAGGGGGAAGACTGAGACTCCATCTGAGGGCAACTCCTGGGTGATCAGCAAGGAGAGCTTTGAGGTGAATGCAGCACTTTTTTTTGCCTCAGACCCTCATAGCAAGAGTAGCGGCAATGGTCTCACCAAGAGTGCAGCCTTATTCTGTCACATAAATACATATCCTTCCCAACTATGTTTCCAAGGCATCCTCACCACTATGTTTCCTGTCTCTGTTTTCCTTTCTTGAAGTGCCCCATCTAATGACTGCTGCAGACTCAAACAGGTTCTTAGAGAAACACTGGCCTTTCCTTCACTTTATTGGCTGGGGTAGGCACAGGCTACCAGCAGGGAGTTCAAAGATAATGGCCAGTAAGCAAGTAGAGATCCCTGCAACCATCCTATCACAATTCTTTGCCACCAATGACAAGCTGACAAGCCTTGGCCTGAGCCATAACAGGACTAGGAATGCAGCTATCTCTCAGCCGGGTGCAAAGTCAAGTCATGCTTTCTTCTTAAGCAGGAAGAATCTATAGCACCTGGCAAAGAACATCTGCTGCCTTAATCTCTCCTGCTATACGTATCAATAAGATGTGATGGACAGCTGCATGTAGACTGTAGGAGATACATTTGAGATTCCTAGTCTACATCAGAAATTCTGAAACTATAAGAAGTATACAGAAACTGAGAAGAAGCCAATTTGTTCTATTGGTTAAATGTGGGGTCAGGATGTCCAGGGAGTTCATTGAATGACTTGAGGCCATGTTTTTTCAGTGTTACAGAGTTGTTACTGTATGGATGTAGTCCTTTCTACACCGTCTTAAGGTCTCCTTGCAAAAAGGTGGGATATTAATGTAACTGATTGATGTACTTAGCCTAATCAGAATAAATGCTAAACCTGATCCAAAGCAAAATCTGACAAAATATACCAGTTTAAGCAAACTTTGTTGACTAAACAAGCATATCCTTTGCACTGGATAGACAAAGCTGCCACTGATTTTTAGAACCAAAATGATCTTTCTGCATCTATCACCAATTTACAAGTGGTCGGTGAAGAAAAATGTCAGAATTTCTATTCAATAAAGACATTGAGCCAAACTTGATTTCAGCTGAATTCATGGATAGTCTTGACAACAATATATAATACAATGGTTGCCATTGCCTTAGATGACCGTATCATAAATCCTCAGTAGATGAATTGAGTTCATTCCTAAAATTACCATTGCTTGATATCATTGCTTGAGCTTCAGCCCTCCAGATATTGCTCATTTATAACTTGAAACATCTGTACTCAGTGTAGCCAATGAAAAGGAACACTGAGAATTATAGTTCTGCAATATCTGGAAGAGCACAATGTTTCTATCCCTGACTTAATTTGTATTTAACAGTCTTAAAAACTTGGCAAATTTTCAGTGACTTGGATAAAGAGATGCCCTTTTTCTAATTCTGTCTTGTTTTGTACAGATTTCTGGCCTGTTGTTAATCAAGCTTATTGTTTATTAATGTATGTATCCCAGTTGGGTTTGTACAAGCATAGACTACTTATCAATCTTTTGACTCTCTGTTTTAGTTTAATAGTTTTTATGTAAAGACCATTTCAAAGCTTTCTCTTGTAATAGTCAGCGTAAAAGTTCAATGAAGCCCTCAAAATAAATGTTTCCCTTCCAGGTAACCAAGGCAGGAGATATTGCCAGCAGAGTCACCATGGGCATTGCTTCAAGCAGCTCATTCCTAGAGATGCCTGATCTTATGCTGCTGGCACGACCAGTTCCCTGCCTAACAGAACGGTGTGAATGTCAGTGCCCTGAAGCACTGCCTTTCCCGGATGAGGAGCTGCAGCTGTTTGCGTGAGTGCCTTTCACCGCACCACCATCTTACAGGGATGTACCCCCAAAGCTTTGTCTCTAGTTCATCTCGAAAAATGCATCCATATGCTAAATTTTAGTGTGATAGAAGGGGGGAAATTATTAAATGTATGGGGAGCCCTTATGTTACCTCAGTTTAGTTTTTAAACAATAGTTCTATTAAATTACGTTTTGCCTTGGTCATCCTCCATTTCCTCTGTTATCTCTACACGCCATTTTGGAGATCAGCCCTGAGCACATCACTCAGAGGCTGAATAGAAACTTAAGTCCAGAAAAATCTATGTGCCTCTGGTTTTAAGCAGGAGCGTTGGGGAGGGGGATGATTCAAAAAGTGCAAGATGGCAGCTTTGATTGAGCTGTTGCAGTCAACATCTTGATTTTTTTGACCCTCCCATGGACAGCTCTGACTTTAAGTCCCAAAAGTGCTTTTTCAAGAGGCAATAGGACTTTCTTGTTTTCTCTGAAGATGTTTCGCTTCTCATCCAAGCTTCTTCAGCTCTGACTGGATGGTAGAGAATGGAAGGATTTATAAATCCAGTCAGAGCTGAAGAAGCTTCTTGGATGAGAAGCGAAATGTCATCAAAGAAAAACAAAGTCCAGTTGCTTCTTGAAAAATGACTTGGATGACTGAGAATCTCCATAGACACTATGGCTTTAAGGTTCTCTCTCCAGTTTCTTCCTATCCGTATATATCTTCCCTCTCCTCCTTCCCCAGGCTTCTGCCCTTGAAGTTCGTCCGTCTCTATGTCCATGATGAGTCACGGTTCCAGCTCAAAGTCCGCCTGGCCAATGGCCGCACCTTTTATCTGCAACTTCTAACACACCCCCTCAAGCAGGATAAGATCTTTGGGCACTGGATACGGCTGCTATACCGCTTGCGCTTTTACCACAGTGATGCTCCCCTTACTTATGAAAAGGAGAATGTACTGCATCACCATAGAAATACCTTTATTTAGGTGAGCCTCAGCTCCTTTGTCCACTTCCCGCCCCACTATATTCCTCCAGTTGCCCAGGTCTCCACGAAGGGGCCTGATTCTTGGGATTCGATAGGGATTCAGACCCTGATGCTCAGAACTGGAGAAACAGTGAAAGCCTTATTGGAAAATAATGAGCGCCCAAGGCCTGCTAGGAAAGGCAGTTGGTGAAGCAGGTTCTGAAACTAGTAGGCAATTGAGTTATGCTAGAAAGATGCTAAGAACATTTGGGGTCATTTTGATATTGCAGATGACTAGGTTTTTTGGGTCAGCTTCCTTCGTGCCTTTGCCTGTCTGTCCCTATCTGTTTCTCTCTTTTTTTGCAGGAGGAGGAAAAGGAAATTTCTCCTGGTGAAGGAGAGGACGCTCAGGGGAACCAAGGATTTCTTTATCTCTCTCACACACAGAGAGAGAGAGAGAGAGAGAGAGAGAGAGAGAGAGAGAGAGAGAGAGAGAGAGAGAGAGAGAGAGAGACCCAGACACACACACACACACACTCAAATACAAAGTAAGGTTCTCCTTCCAGCGCCGGCTCACCAGTGTTGGATACCATCCTCCCCATATGGAGCTACTGCAAATTCCCCCACCCACTTACCCCATCAATAAATGAGTGAACAAAACTGCTTTCTACATAGCGGATAATTGTAAGACATCTGCTCAGACCAGCCATCCTCTAAACTAGAACATCTCTTCCTCCACTGTCTTCCACTCCACATTAGATGTTGCTGATCTTTCCAACAGGGAGAGGAATCCAGATTAGTCAATCAAGTTCACTTTATTGACACAGGAACTGACTGAACAAACAGACAGATTAGGAAAAGATTGGCTGGATTGTTGTAATTGTGCTCCAAATATGATATTTGTGGCTTCTGTAATAGGGTTGGTGGTAAAAAGAAGAGAGACTGTTCTTGATGCACTTCTGTCCAGCCTCTGCACAAAGCAGTAGAGGATCCTGGAGCAAAAATGAGGTGACTACATGCTGAGGAAAAAGCAGAGCAAGAATCACTGTGGAAATTGGGATTAAGTAGATAAACAGATCATTTGACTCAGTCATGACTTCCCTCTCAAGGCCCCCTTCCATGCTCCCTGTTCAGTCTTTCCAGTCTTTCAGGGCTCCCAAATAATTCATGTATGATAGAGTTCGTCTGCAGGAACCCAACCTGAGATCTACAGAATCATCTGGAATCACCAAACTTTGTGCTACAATAACAGTAATGGATACAGGCTTTACAGTATTTCATCTCAAAAATGGTTGGACGATACAGAAGATGCTATAAACTTGAGGGTGAAGAATGGACGGACGTAAAGGACTCATCCAGATTCTTTTACAGGTCTTAATCCAGTTTTTAGGATTTATATAGCACCCCTGAGTAAGACAGGTTGAATTTGCCCACATTTGGGGTGTAAAACCTATGTAAGCACCACCCTTTTTAAAAAGATGTAGTGCTAATCATCAGGTTATTTTCTAACACACCCAAGTCACTGCTTGGGAGGGGTTAGCCTAGATGACCTACAAGGTCCCTTCCAACTCTGTTATTCTAATTCTTTCTAGAGTAATACACAAATGCACTGTTGTCCTCTAGATCCCAATCATTGACTTATTCCCTCTTCAGATATATTGGAAAATATATACATGTTACTCACCATTTGCTTGAACTGACAATTGTGTCAACAAGATTACTGAGGTGCTGTTGGGGGAGAAGGAGGGAATAAAAAGGAAACACAAAATGAATGAGCTTGGGGGCTTTGTGTTAGTTTTGTGAAAACTAACACAAAGCCCTTTTTAACTCATTTGAGCAACAAATTCCACATCCTAAGTTGGGGCTTGAAGACTTTCCCTGCCTCTGCTGCTGGTTGTGTACCATCTCCCATTGACTGTATGATGTTAATTACAATTTAAAGCTGATAAGTTGCAAGTGCCTAGAATCTCAAGTTCCTCCTTATTCTTCAAAAGTAAAGTCTGCCTTAAATTTAACTTGGCTCATGAGTGACAGAAGAACATGTCCATAGGATCACAGAGTTAAAAGACCCCAATTAGAATATCAAATTCAGCCTTTCAGAAATATAAATTAAAATATCTCAGACTAATAACTATTTATGTTCCACTTGAGCTCAGCTAGTCAGAGGGGAGTAGTTCTCTAAGTGATCAGTTTCAGCATCCAACTGTCCCCCCTCTTTGGAAGCTTTTCTATCATTCAGTCAGTATCTGGCTTGTGATAATTTAAATCTTGGTAGTTTTCTTGCCAATAATATAGAAATAGTTTGCTAGTGACAACTCCAGGATTTTCTTTCAACTTTATAAGATAGTCTATTGCTCTGAAAGGTTACCCATAAAAGTATGGAGGCTTAGCCCTGCCCAGCTTCTGAACATAGAGTAAATCAGCTGCTGCCATCTACTGTTTTTCTTCTTCCCTTTCACATGTCAGCAGCAGATGCAACTTCTGCACCAGTAAGCTCCGTCTTATGTTGGGAGGCATTTATTTATTTATTTATTTGTTTGTTTGTTTGCTTGCTTGCTTTTTTTTTTAATTACATTGCCAAGATAGTTTGAATGCCACATCTTTCAGAGGCGCCATACCAGCATAGAACTCTCATTTGGTTCAGTAATACATAATACTTAGGCACTGCTGGGGTTAATACACACACACACAAACTTTATCTGGCACGAGGAAAACAGAAGGCTTTTTGGGCTTCTCGGTGCATTTGCTAATACTGTGATTTCAAAAATCAATCCTCTTTGCAGCCACCCATTAGCAGCCTTTTAGAAGGAATGTAAACTGCCAGACGAACACAAATACACGGGAACAAATGCACAAACAAGTGAGGAAAGCAGGCCAATAATCTAGCTCAGGGGTGTCAAATTGCTGGCCTGTGGGCCGGACGCATCATCCGGAAGCTGCGCCCACCCCATTGCTGGCAATGGCAAAACTGTCCCGATACGTCTCGCGACATCACGTGACGTTGCGAGTCTGACATGTCTGATCTAGCTGCTCCTGTTTCTTATAAAAGGAGAGAAGAGGATTTGTTTAATTCATAAACATTGAAAGCAGAATGAGAAAACTATAGGTAATCCTCAACTTACAACAGTTCATTTGGTGACTGTTCAAAGTTACAACGCTGAAAAAAGTGACTTATGATCGTTTTTCACAGTTATGAATTTTGAAACATCCCCATTATCATGCAATCAAAATTCAGATGCTTGGCAACTGGTTCATATTTATGACCATTGCTGTGCCCCAAGTTCATGTGATCGCCTTTTGTAACCTGACAAAGTCAATGGGGAAATGAGATTCACTTAACCAGTTTACTAATTTATCAGCTGCAGTGATTCACTTAGCAACTATGGCAAGGAAGGTCGTAAAATGGGGCAAAACTCATTTAACAAATGTCTCACTTAACAGAAATTTTGAACTCACTTGTGGTTGTAAGTTGAGGATTATCTGTATGTTCAGTGACTGACCACTTTGAAACAGCTTTCTATACTCAGCTATTAATTAAGTTTTGGTGGAGCAATGGTTGGTTGAATATGTTGTCTTTAAGTTTTAGGTTTGCAAGTATGCAGATAAAGTGCTTAATGTGCTTTCAGTCTATGGGAGAAAGCACAAAAGTTTTTAAAAGCATTGGGAATAACTGACAATGGAGAAGATTAGTAGAGTGGTAGACAGCTTAAGTATGAATGCTCTTAGTTTCTTCAGCCTCAGTCCCACACTGAGCTGAAGAAGGAACCATCTTTGTGACTGTTGTGAGGTACATAATAAATGTATATGTTATAATTTTTCATAATATAGATTATCTTGTATTTTATAAAAACTATTTAGAGCCAGTATTTTAAGATATAATCATATAGTCAAAATGCAGCCACATTTAACCTTGCTAAAGTGATGACATACACAACTTTTGGTTTGAAGCAGACATTAGTTAAATTGTATAGATAGGCAAGGGAACAGGGTTAAAACATTTGTATCATCCAGCTTAGACAAACAGACTCCTATTGTGAGCTGAGTTGGTGGAATGTCACGAACATGAAAAGGGTAAAACAAAGGTAAAACAAAGGAGAATTATTAATTGTACAGCTGCAGTGTCTAATAATTTTACTAGGTGATTGGAAAGTATGGGACAAGACTGGACCTATCAACTGGGTCTGGAAAAGAAGGCTGTGATGTATTCTACGGGACAGATATAAAGGTTTTTGCTGAACTAATCTGGGTGTGGCCCTTTGCTTGCAAGTAGAAGGGTCCATCAGCCTTTGCAAACTCTTCAATAAAATTTGTGTTGTTTTCTAACACCTTTGTAATGAAATTTATTTCATTCCTAACATTGTGGTTTAAAACTCTATGGTTTTGATTTAAAATACTAGAATGCAGATTTACATGGGCACAATGCGTGATATAAATGATGATGTTTTCCTTCAGAAATCCATTTTGCCCAATTCCTTTTAAAACAGATCTTGCAGCCTTTGCCACTTTTGTGGGTTGCCAAATGGCTTCAATGTTTTACTTTTAGGATACAAACATACCTGCTGCTTATGCAGCATAAGCACAATCACAAGAATGTTAATCAGCATTGCAAACAGGGGAAACATTATGAAATTGACTAGATTCAATCCGATGATACTCCCATTGTGAAATTGCCTAAAGAAGGAACCAAAAGGAGGTAGAGATACCCCTGATTTCTGCTTCTCTGAGTAAATTGCTAGGCAAAAATGGATTTACATCTCTTTTTTTTCTGACTCTGTCAAATATGCAGGAGTACAAAAAAAATTGATCAACTCTTTGCATGTTTACAGGTTGAAAACAGGACTAAAACTATGTCAGCAAATGGAATCTACAATTGGTGTACTACTGATTGCTAAAAATATTTCTTTGTTCTCCCACAATTATGAGGTATCCCAAATAACCAGGTGGCCAAACTAGAAAGTATTGCATTCTTCTATTAATCACTTATCTACTTGGGTAAAATATGCCTTTAGAAGAGATGCAGCCATCATGCCTCACGTTGTGAGGTAGATCCTGCCCAAATTATTGATTCCTTGTCCCTTTCTATGGTGCAGTGTGTTCCCAGAGGATTCTTTTGAATAACATAAAAAAGTGCACAAGGGTGAATAAGAAGGAAAAGATTCTTCATTATCTAAAGATTCTGAACTGGGGTAATTCCTTCCTCTGTGACCATGTCTGAAGTTTAATAATGAATTATTAATCAGCTTCTGTTCTGCTCTTAGCAGTAAGAGCTGCCTATAATGTATTTCCTTGCATTATTTATTTCCTTTCCTTTTGGGTTAAAGAGTTACTTCACTATAAAAGAAAAACGAGAAGAGAAAGTAAACCTGTAATTAACACACACACACAAGCAGAGAAACCAATTCAAAAGCCTATCCATGACTAATGCCCAAAAGCCTTGAATGGGAAGCAAAAGCCACAGAAGCAACAATCAAGAAGGTCTTAATTAATGATCCAGTCTTCTGTAAAAGATGCAATAATGCTTTGCTTGTTCATGCTGAACAAAGCTGGTGTTAGTGCAGCAAAAGCTTTTTCTTGTAAAAAAAAAATCATTAAACAAGTACAAAGAAACACCAGGCAACAATTACAAAATCCAGAAATGTGATAAGAAGAGTGACATGCTCAATAAAAGTGAGTTAGCAAAGGATGGCAATTCTAGAGAATGATTAATATTGGGATCATATGTGTGAACCAACACTGGAAAAAGTTAGAGGCCTAGCTGCAGCCGCTGCTTTACATCTCTGATAAATATCATTGATGCATTTCCAGGCCATGTCATTGTCACTCCAAATCACCTTTGACTTCCAGCTTGCACTCTACTATGGACTCGCCCAGTTCATTGATGGCCTTGCAGGAGTAGGTGGCACTGTCAAAAGGACTTGGTTTACGGATATTGAGAGTCAACACTCCTTGGTTGTTTTTCTGCAGAAATTTGGGGTCTCCACTGAGATCCATTTTGTTCTTCATCCAGATTACCTTCGGCTGGGAATGCACACAAGTGGGATAAAATAGAAAAGAATCCAAATCAAATATCTTCACCATCACACTCTAGTTTAACCCAGGGCCATACACTGTATCATAAAATTTTATAATTCCATAAACTAACTATTTCGATTGGAAGATTGTGCAAAAATCAAACTAAAAGTTTAGATATGTTATTTGTGCATTCTAGTAAAGTTCTTAAAGCTGCATTTTGGCTGTCCTTCCAGTACTCCAAATTCAGAACCACACATATTACAATTTAACTAGGAGACAATGCATCACATTGAAAGAAGAGCCAGGGCAGAAGAAAGAATGTATATTGAATTTTAAGGAATGTATTGCCACAATTATGTGGTGCTGCTCACTGACGTAGATGGCTTTAAAATCAGATTGGACAAGCTCAAAGAGAATAAGTCTACAGAAACCTGTTATACATGACCATTACATTCAGAGGCAGTATATTACATTTACAAAGGATGACAGGTAGTGGTATTTCCTGATGCCATTTTGAAGTGGCCTTCCTGGAAGCACGTGGCTGATCAACTTGAGAAGAACACTTAAAGAGTATAAGCATTTGATCTATTCCAGCAGGGCTCCTGTTATGATTAAATTTCCACTGAAACTCTTTCTACTTTCAGCTGTTCCCCTCTACCTACTCCTTATCCTTATCCTTTTTCTTTTCCTTTTCTTCATTGATTCTTTGTCCTTTTTCTCAGGCATCTATAGCCAGCTTGCCAAGCATAAATATAAGATGGGAATTACACATTAGCTCAGCAGACATATATTCATGTGAGGACAGAGAGAAACACTCTATGGGTTCTCTCTCACAAAATGGTTTGAATTTTTCCCCCTTAGCCTAATTCATTTAGATGGGAGTCTAGCTGAGACAAAAAATTGGTTCCAAGTACAAAAAAGAAGAACTTTTCTGGGGAGAATTAGCAAGCAAGGGAACAAATCAAGAGTCCCCATCTGCCAATTCACCCTAGATATGCTTCTCACTTTTTTTTCATATTTATGAATGATCCTTCTAAAATGGTCAAACATATCAACCGTGCAGTGGTCAAGCAATGGATTTTGAAAAGTTGGCAGCAGACTAAATAACAATACATAGCACTATGCTAATTATTAAAATCCATCATGGTCATAGAATAGTGATCAGCAAAAGCTGATGTCTTGGCAGATTGGCTGTAGAAACTTATTTCTTTTATAAATCTTTTGGCTTTTAATTACTTCCCAAATGTAGGAGCTGTATCACGTAAATTGGAAGCTACTTAACAATTATTTACAAAACACAAGAAAACAATTAAAAATGAATGTATATATGAGTTATTTTGTTTAATTAAACATAACCTGCATTAAAAAAAGATACCCTAATATCTTGCCTAATATTGATTTCGATGTCCATTAGTTATTTATTAGAATGGCTCTTGCTTTCAATACCGATTATAAATTCTTGAATCAGATGTAATATTATTTTCTCATTATTTATAATTCAAGGTTATCTTTAAGATTGTCCAATAAAGTAGAAACCATTATTTTTTTCTACTCTTTCCTATTCTCTTGCATCATTCAGTTGATTCATATGGTTTCTTCCAACAACTGGATATTTCCTATTTATTTGGTACATACTTTAGGATGTCCCCTCACTGCGCAGTTCAGGGCGGTGGTATAGCCAGCCACTACTGTTCGGTCTACCAGTGGAGTCAAGAATATGGGGGCCATGCTGAAGTCATGTTCCTTATAGTTATACTTCTTACTGATCAAGCCTAGAAGAATAAAAAGCCAAGATGATCATCAGTGGATTCTAGCTCCAATCTTATACTCTAATTTCCTTGGTATCTCATTGAATGGGATTGACTTGATTAGATGCACATAAGAACCATTCCTGGGTCACTTTTGCTGATTTTGTTCTTTCACATAAATCTGATGCAATCTATTTAAGCAGTGACCTATGATTTTAAGAAAAATCTACACAAATATTCCTGTAACTGGCATCTTTAGGTACATATTAGTATTTCCTCCTCAGAATAAATTTATTTGCCAAGTGTGATTTTAATTGTTTTATATTTTTCCTGACCCAAGAATATTATTAACCTAGTCTGCAAACATGCAAGCTGGTAGAAAGAAAATTAATTTATTATCTGTTCCATAGGCCAAGTTCTCAAGCATCCACAAAAAGTTCTAGAGAACTTAGAATTTTTAAACAATCTCTCCTTTGAGTTACTATTTAGGTTCTTCCTCTCTTACACAAGCTTTCCCTTTTCTCAAAGCTGGCACTCTACCTCCCATGCTCTTACCATCCTTTGACAGCTGAGCCCATTAATAACTGATTCAAACAGTTTTCTAGCAGTAGTGATGGATTGTGCAGGCAGATGGTTCCCCATTGACAGAAACTTTCAGCTTGACCTGCTTCTTGGCTTTCTCCCATCCCCTTGAGGATTAGGGTTGTGACTGGCACTCCTTTTCAATAAACTACTTATACTAAGTGAAGGGCAACTTTGCAGCTTTCCTTTCACAGTGGCTGATCCATGATCTCTTTTTAAATCACCACAAATCAAGTATGAGTAAAAGTGGCAGATGGATTGCTGGCTCAATGCCATTTTTCCATGTCCCTGTTTTTCAACTGGAGGAACACCTGGTCAGCATATCCAGAGACTGTACTGTGTTGTGATGGACATAATGCATTAATAAAAATTGGCTTTTTGGGGTATCTGGGGTGCAAAAATAATGATTATGTAAAAGTTAACTAAAGAATTCAATGTTTGGAAGAGATGATATATCTGCTCCTCTTCAGTTTGAGATAAAGGTCAGTCCCCTCTGCTAAATTTTTTTGGCTCCACTATCTTTTCAAGCCATCTAGGTATACATGAGCTTACCAGATTTCTGAATGTTTGCAGTGTTTTTGGAGACCCCAGGTTGCTCACTGAGTCCACAGATATTCTCGCTGTAGACCCGGAAGTAGTATTCATTGCCCATGATGAGATCAGACACTGTGCAACGGGTAAGGCGGTTGTGTTCATATACAGTGAACCATTCCTGAGGGTAAGACCAGGGACAGACAGAACAAGGATGATGGGGAGATAGGGAATAAGATAAGCTTGAGGCTAAACTAAGAAATGTCTTATTGACCACTGCATTTAGATACATTATTACCATATGAAGTAGTGAAGATTTTACACAGATTCCATACATTTGCTACTGATGACCTAATCCCAACTGCTGTATAACATTGAGAAGGAGAGGAGGAGGGGGGAGAGGGGGGGGATACCCAGATCTTCCACAGCAGAAAGTACAGGCTGATCCTCAAATCCAGCAGCACTGGTGTATCATGTTTTGAATGAGACATTAAATACTCATCCATTTAAATGGAAAACATCAATGCTGTCCAGGTACTTAAGTATGCACAGGACTACAAACTAACAGAACATGCTGGCCTACACCATCAAAAGCTGTCATATGCAACATACACATAAGGGTAATGGAGAGGGAAAGAGGTATTCTCAAAAAGCTTGTAATCCAGAGGACCCAAAGCTTCTTTTTATCTGCCCCAACAGACCTAATTTTCGTCCTCAAAGCAAAATTGATAGAATGACAAGTGTATCTGATGTTTCCTTGTTCAAAAAAGGAGGGTTCCAAGAGTGAATCTCTTTTTCTGTCCATAGATTATCCCAGTAAATTTATTGTATCCTATCCCCTTACTCAGAAACCTTCCTAGGATCCATAACAGAGTGCCTAAAATAAACCAGTGGCATGAGTTGACACACCATTTCTAAAAAGGACACTCTTTCTTAAGATATCATTCTGGGCAGAAAGCAGCAATTACTCTAAATCCCAAAAGCACATAAATTGGATCTTTTGATAATGTTCTCACAGCAGTCTTGGAATTAATGCCTGATCGTTTAGCTGTAACTGAATTGGATTTTGACAGTGAATTATTCTGGCAAGTGGAACTCCTGCAGTGATAGTGGGTATGTACCTTCTCTGAAAATCTCAGCAGTAAACCTGCTGCAGCCCAAGTATGCTTAAAAGAATGTTAACCGAGGATGTGCTAAGAGTCTATCTATCTATAAATGCCTCTCTTTTATAATATGTTCAGGTCACATTATATCATCATCAGTTGAGTGTGTGCCTAAGAGTGAGTGTGAGTGTGAACTGGTCAACAGTGCTGGATAGATCTTGTCTTTTATTCATACTATTCATTCACCTCATTTTTGATAATAAGGAGCTTAAAGGAGACTCTCCACTGAAGCTCTTAATTTATTAGTAGAAACATATGGACCTGGTTTTAAGTCAGAAAAGTCTTTAAAAATCAAAATGTGGATATCCTTTGATTTGGATATGGAAAGAGACCAGTAGTCAGTGTAAGTGACCAAGCATACACACAATATGATTGTAACACCCAAATCCATTCTAATTTCCTCTTGTTAAAAAAATGATTGCTTATGTGCCATCGTGTCAACCACATAGTTAACACTTTCTCAGTCAGGGCCAGAAAAAGTCCAACATGTTCATAGGTTAGCCAAAGGAACTATGAAAAAAAAACCCGACTTTACCATGGTCTTCTTGTCAGCTTTTTGGATGGAGTAGCCAGTGATCTCCGAGTTCCCATCATCCTTGGGAGGCTCCCATTCCACTAAGGCATTGAAGCCCCATACCTCCTTTACCAAAACATTGTGTGCTGGGCCTGGCTTCTCTGCAGAGGAAGTGATAGACAAAGAGACACATCAATATAAAAATAGCAGAGCCCAAACATAAAGTTATTTAGTACACTCAAAATCACTAAGTGAACAGAATAAGAATGAAAGAATTGAGTGGGTGGGGGCAATAAAGAGAATACTCTTTATTTTTCAAAAACATGCTTAAATATATGGTATAGATAATTTTTAAAAGTCTTGTAGTGGTTTATATTTCTAATTGTGCATTAGATTGTATTAGAATAGCTTGAAATTTATTTGCTATTCACCTGTATTGCTTATGCAGGGGGATCTCTATATATCTGTTGTAAATGAAGCCACCTCCTACCCTCTTTGTTTATCTGTTTTCCTACTTTTTCTGTCTTCTCTTGTCCCCTCCCCTCCCCACTTTCTTTCTCACCAAGCAGGCTGCTAGGAAGATCTGAAGTGATTGCTTACAGGGCTTCAACATTAGATTGAGGGAGGCCATCCCTGCTGTGTAATGCCTGCACTGTCTGCTAGGCTGCACCAGTTAATAGTTTAAGAAGTCAAAATAATATTCAAACTAGATGCAGGAAAAGCTGTTTCTTCATGCTGTACAAATGCATGCAAAAGAGGAGCCTGTTCCAGCTGGCAGGGATGCAGAGCCAGCATAGGGACAGTACCATCTCACACCTATTCCTTGTTCAAAGAACACTCAAGAAAATCTGTTGAAAAACACTAAATTTCACTTCAAATCTTCCATGAGGCAAAAAGGGATTTAGATGGTGAGTGAGGGAGAGAGGGAGTTTTTGGGACTGTACTGGGAGGAGTGACATTTGGCTTAACCCATGAAGAATGCTTAAATATAGAGCTACGGAATATGATCTCACTCTCTTGCAAGGGGGAAGGAAAAGAGCTGGTAAGGGAAGGTGACAGACAGGGGGAAGCATTCAGCAGAGGAGAAAACATCCAGAGGATAGTAAGTAAGTACACTGAAGAGATGTGATATGCCTCTAAATGAGATGAAAAAAGCCCAGAAGGTCAGAGAGATTCAGACACTCTGCACCTCTTACTTGTTCCCACATGCTTACTGAACAAAGTTGTGTAATGCTTTCTGTCTCTTGCAAGCCTGAGAGTACAAAACATCTGGGTTTCCCACAGAGACAAGGAAACTAATGGAGTGGGCATGGATTAAGTCTTATTAACAGTTTAGCAGCTGCAGTGAAAAGAAAGGAAGGGAGGGGGGAAAGATCGATTGCTAAACCCTTTCTGATTCTCCAGTTCTTTGGAAGGTAAAAGCCTGCAACAGGTTCTAAATGAACATTCCCAACAGCAGTTCTCTTTGCACTTGGCGTTCAAGAGCAACCACAGCAATAGGAAGGGCCAAGTAACCCGTTCCAGAGCCCCTGCTTTGCACTCTGATGGTCTCAGTTTCCACCTACTGGCATTTCCTATTAAAGGATTAAATAGCAGGTAATGGGAAAGACATTTTTCTGCCTGAGATCTTGGAGAACTACTATTGGTTAGAGTGGACAACCCTCGGCCAAAATAGAAGGCAGGTTCATATATCCCATGTCTTCACAAGGTCTCTCCATGCTTCAGAGAGAAAGATACATGTTAGAAAGTAGAGATAATTTTACCTGCAAGGGGACAGGTGGTTTATGTAAGACTGGTTCAAGGCTCAAATTACAAGATAGTAAGAAGAAGTTGGAACTCTAAGTTTAGCTTTCTTTAGTGACTGTCTTTAAACAGCTGTTAAAGGATCTTGCACCGCTTGTGGATTTTAATAAGGCAGTCTACTTATCATCTTCCCCATAATTCATGCAGCTCACCAAAAGATACCCACTTCACTCCTTGAATTTCCTGGCCCTTCCCCAAAGTTGCCCTAGCCACTTTCAGTAAGCAGTTCCCCAGCATACTATTCACAGCAGCCCTCAAGTCAATGGAACTTGCATACCTGTTGTTCTCATAGCACTCAATAAAATACAATGCAGGTATTAATTGTATGGTAAGAGAACAGAGAGAGGAGTGGTTTACGTATAGATAGGAAGGCTACATAGACAGATATTAAGTACATGAGGATATAACACTAGATGTTCGAGGGAGCTGGATGTGAGAAATAATTAGCATTAAATAAATTAAAGACAAATGTTTGCACAAAAATGTTTAGGGAAACAGCTTGTATACTTCAGTATCTACTGAGACGATGACTGATATTAACCTTTACATGTAAATATCTCAGTAATGAAAATTTGAGACTGTTCATCTTAGCACACTCTTTCTCTTCTGACCCAAACTTACTTACTTATTCACTTCTTTCTTTCTTTCTTTCTTTCTTTCTTTCTTTCTTTCTTTCTTTCTTTCTTTCTTTCTTTCTTTCTTTCTTTCTTTCTTTCATTAGTTTGCAGTTTGGTCTATGAAAAGCAAAATGGTCCTTACCTACGACACGGATCTTAATATCGGCTTTGTCCTCCATGCTCTCAATCTGCACTGAGAGGGTATAGATGCCTGAATGATGTCGCTCAGCCTTGCGGATGAAGAAGATGGTGTCAAAATCAGAGTCACGGATGTTAACCTCCTTGGGATCAAGAGGATGCCCATCCTTTGTCCAGGTGACCTTAGGGCGAGGCTTTCCCTGCAATGGATAAAATGTTTAGCCTTCACTTAGCACTCCTTTCATTTTCCAAGGGAATGTCACTGATCCACAGAAAAAAAGTAAATTAGAGTTTGTACAACATTGAGAGTGGTTTGCTGACTCAGAATCAATACTAGGGTGGAATTGGTGGATGACGTTTGCATTGCAACTTGGCATAGTTCTTTCTGCTTTGCTACATTACTCACAGGTGTACTGTGCTTTGCTATTTTTTTTTTTTACAAATATACTCCAAAATTACAAAGAAGCAAAGAGGCTGCTTGATATTTTCTAATGGAGCTAAAGGTTGAGAACCCTTAAAGATTTTTCAGATGTTAGCAAATTCCCCTGCCACACCCATAGATATTATTAAATGGAGGGGCTGATGAAAAACTCTACAATTTTTTGAAGGAGGAAAAGGAAGGTGAGAAAAGAACTAACAATTTGAAAATACTCTTGGAAGTGCTACCCAGCCTTTTGGTTTTTGCTGTTATTCAGCATTTCACATTTATGTTCCTTCAAGAACATCATTGCTAGATTCCTCATCAAGTATTCTATGTTATTTGGGGGGTCTTGCAGAAATATCACCAAATTATCAGCGAAGGCCCTCAATTTATAAACTTCCTTCTTAACAGTTTGGGTCCTTGGCCAGTTTTAAAATTAATAAGCAGAAAACATCAATGTTGATTAAGAATATGACCGCACAGGATGGTGATATATTGAATAAAAAGTTGGGTTTTAGGGTTGAGAAAAAGGTGAAATATTTGGGGTTTACATTATCAAATTCAAATACAAACTTGTTTAAAAATAATTATGTACCACTCTGGAATGGTATCAAAAAAGATTTATTAAGATGGGACAAATTGCATTTATCATTACTGGATAGAATTTCTGTGATTAAGATGAATGTTTTACCAAAGATAAATGTTATGTTAAATGTTTCAAACATTACCAATACTTGCAACTGAAACTCCGTTTAAACAGTGCAGAGGAATATCTGCCATTTGTATGGTGGGGGGGTGGAAACTGAGAATTAGATATAAATTATTGCAAGATGCTAAAGAAAGAGGGGGTTTGGATTTACCGGATTTGAAACTGTATTTTGATATCTGTTGTTTGGTTTGGCTAAAAGAATGGGTGAACCTTCAGAATAAGAGGTTACTGGTCCTAGAAGGCTATGAATTAAGGTTTGGTTGGCATGGCTATCTGTAGTATGACAAAGTTAAAGAAAATGTTGACTTCAATAATCATTTTATCAGGTGTGCCATTTTGAGAGTTTGGAATAAATATAAAACAAGGTTCTCTACAAAGGTGCCACTTTGGGTTTCCCCACAACAACCCTTTTTTTAGAAAAGATATGGTGATGAGGCCAATTTGGTGGATTGATGGTAAAATAATATCTTTTAATCTGGGTGAGCCTACCCTCAAATCCAAGGAGTAGCTAGAATCAGAAGGTCATGTCTGCCATTGGTTTACATATATGCAATTGAAAGAAAGATTTAAGTTAGATTGGGTTTAATTTTGTTAAAAATAAATCGGAAAGTCTACTGTGTGTTAGTGGTGAACATATTATTGCTAAAGTTTACAAAATGTTATTGAATTTAAATCTGGAAAATGAACAAGTAAAACATTGTACAATTCAGTGGGCAAGGAATTTTGGGTATAATATAAAGCTTGAATAATGGGAAAATATGTGGAATAAAGGATTAAAATTTACATTAAATTATAATCTAAAAGAAAATTTTTACAAGATGATGTACCGTTGGTATTTAACACCAGACAAGTTATCAAAAATGTATAAAGGTATTTCAAATTAATGTTGGAAATGTAAAGTAAAGAAGGGACTTTTTACCATTTATGGTGGACGTTTGATAAAGCAAGAAAATATTGGAGTAGGATTCATATGTTAATACAGAAAATTCTTAAAGTAAATATAGAAAGAAAACCAGAGACTTTTCTTTTGGGGCTAATGGACACAGACCTGGAAGAAAATATGGAACTTTGATGTTATACTGTATATGTTGACAGCAGCAAGATTACTCTATGCTCAGAAATGGAAGACTACATTGATTCCTACAAGAGACGAATGGTTACAAAAACTGATGGAGCTAGCAGAGATGGCTAAACTGGCTGTACTGATTAAAGAAAAGAATACGAATACTTTTATTGCCACATGGGAACCGCTTCTAGATTTTGTGCTTGAGGTGGGAAAAAAATGAAATTTTGATTTTGGGCTTTACCAATCAGATAATTTGATGTTATTGAAATGGCTAGTTTATATTATTTTGTAGAAGTAAAAAGTTGAGGTTTGAAGTTGATACCCTATTGCACCACAGGAAGTCAGAAGTCAATACTTTTTTTCCCTTTTTTTCTCCCTTACCTCACTTCTCTACTCCCTTTTCCCTTCCCCATCTTTTCTGCTATTTACTTTTGTATTTCCATTGTATCATATATTATAAACTAATAAAACTTTGAGTAAAAAAAAAAAAGAATGTCATTGCTAGAGAAGGCCTCCCTGCAAATCTCTCACAGAGACATGGGCTTTCAAAGACTTGGTTTTGGTTTGCTGATAAGTAGAAGGTGAAAATAGAAGGTAGCTTAGGAGTATTTCCCAATAGGGGCAGTGCTGAGCTGACAGAGGTAGACTCTAAAAAAAGAAACTCTGGAAAGGAGAATGTTGACGGAGGAGAGAGTAGGGCTAACAACTGAAAATGGAGTTAAACAGTGTGGGCTATTGAACCTTGTTAGTTTTTAGAAAAGAATAAAATTGGTGGGTTACCCCAAGATGGATTTAAAAGCTGTGATGGAGTCAGGCTTGCTGGATCAAGAGAACCTTGAAGAGTGTCATCTGCAAGAATGGACAAAATCTGCAGGGTTCCAATATAGTATCAGATCCTTTAGTACCGTGGTGGCGAACCTATGGCACGCGTGCCACAGGTGGCATGCAGTGCCCTCTCTGTGGGCACGCGCGCTGTCGCCCCAGCCCTAGGCCTTCAGCTGTGTTTTATAAAACCTTTTCGCTTTAGGCCTCTGCCACCGTGTGCAAAAAAAAAAAGGTTCAATCAATCAATCAATTTCAACTTCTCGCGGGGGAAAAAATCTCGCAAAGTTGGAATTGATTGATTGAACTTTTTAGTCCCACCCAGTCTACCATTACTACTGCAGCCACATCCACCCAATGGGCCACGCCCACCCAATGGGCCACGCTCACCCAGCACCCGACGATACATAAGTGGGTTTTGGGTTGCAGTTTGGGCACTCGGTCTCTAAAAGATTCGCCATCACTGCTTTAGTATAATATCAACATACATACAAAAGGAGTAGAGACGGACTAAGATGTCATGCCCATCAGATTTTAAAACACACACGCCCTGGACACTGCTAGTGTGCTGAAGAAAGGTTGATAAGCAGGGAGGAAGATCACATTCTACCAGTCAATACTGCATATGCAGTAGCCAATCTGAGAGAAAAAGAATACTGGCCAAGACATGTAGCCCTTTTTAAAATTCTACATAAACATAGTTATAAAGCAATATGTGTGTATAATTCCATAATATTATGGATTGCACAATGTGCTATTTGACATTGAACATGCATAATAAAGCTGCACTTGAGGGGAAAAGCTCCCTTTAATAGTTAGTGGGAGAAAACAGGAGAGGCCAGGTTTGGCTTCCAGCCATAATCATTAACCTTGATAACACTTGCTAAAGAATCTTACTGAATCAGAAGTAGATACTCTTTGACTTAACAGGAAAGGAAAAAAAACATTCTAAAGAATGCTTTACTCTGTGTTTCATGGCAAATCCAGAGACCTCACAAAAAGACTATGATACTGTGAATTTGCGTACTGTAAGTTTCTCTACCTTTTCAACCAGTTGCCTACCTGGAATGGGATTACCATGTTGATTTGCTCCCCAACTTTCTTGATGTATGTCTGTCGGAGATGGCGAGGGAGACGAATCTTGGGTTGTTCTATATGAAAACAAAAGAAAGTATGTGGGGAAAGGAACTCAAAAACACATGGTGAAAGACACTGGATGGAAAAATGGAAAAAATAGCACCTTGGGAAATGTGTGGTTTCATAGACATACTTTATGAATTACTAGCATACAGCCATAAATATGAGTGGAATTCTGACAATTCAGAATCATCTTCTAGATAAATAATTAAATAATGTCCAAAATCATCATGTCCAACTTTCTTTCCAACTTGGCTGTGCTAGTTAAAAGTGATGCTAGATGCATCTACTACGGTATCTAGAGTACCAGACAGAAATATTCTGCTAGGTAATGACTTGATATCAAACTTATGAGGGTGGGGCTAGAAAGGAGCTATTGAGTGACTTGGACTCTTTTGTTTTTGCTATAATTGGAAGAACAGAATAGAAAATCTGTGCCCCAATTATTCATTCCAAAATGAGAACAATTAAGATGACTTATGCAATTCCAAAACTATTAATAATTTTTTTAAAAAAAAACAGGGGCTAAACTAGTTGGAAACACTTGGATGAAATTAATAATTGCATGAAGCCTTTAAAAAAATAGGAAGACTGGCTTTTAATCAAGATAGGAAAGTACCTTTTATTTGCAAATTTTGCAAATCATATGCAACACTCCCACTGTGGAGCACAGTGGGGCAAACATTTTGAGGAACCTGATGTGTATTGGGTCACCCCATTGCCCTATTGGAGCTTGAAATTTCTTCTTATAAGACAATTTGATCCAGGAGACAGAACAAGCTACTGTATTATGTTCATGGTTAACATTTCCAGGTACTCAAAGTGACTCACCAACAATCTCACGAATGGTGACAGGCTGTGCTAAAGTGGCTGGTACACTTTTGCCTGCAATATTGATTGCAATGACACGAAAGAAAAGCTTCTCGCCTGTTGGAAGTCCTTTGGCAGTAAAGCCACAGCGTTCTACAAGCTCTGTATTAGCAGGTATCCATTCATCAGCTGGGAAAGAGGGTGGAATATAAGATTAGGAGATAAAGAATAAGTGGGAAGTCAGAAGCCATTTTTTTTTTAAGTAACTGAATGTCTTGGCCAAAGATATGTTTGGGAGGAGTATTTCCCAGTGAGTTTCCAAGCATGATGTTATAGATATTCAAGGGGCAGCAAATAAAAGAAGAGAAACATTGCTGAAGTTTGATCTGGTCCTTGATTTCCAATTGGCACTTGTGGATCCTGCTATAGGGCTGGTGAAGGTTTAGCCCGGTCAAACTATATCTGCCTTGCGAGGCAGACCAGACAGGAAGCACAGCCAGATGAGCTAACTCCACTTTATTGTGAAGTTACATTAACAGAATCTCGCAAATCATTTCTTCTCCTGCTCCCTTTATAGCCCAAGAAACTAGGAAGGGTCCCTTCTGAGATGTTTGCCACACCCACATTCTCTTTGGGGCTACGTTGCCTTTTATCTGAATGTTCCCTTGGCTGTGTCTCTTCTCCCTACCTTCCAAGGTCATTCCCACTACCATTACAAACTATCTTGCCAGAGATGAAAAGAAAAAAAAAATCAGCAACAAAGTAGGCAAAGGGAGCAATTAATCTGGCCTCCATCACTCTGGGGAACAACTTCAATTAATTGCTTAAATAAGAGAGCTGTAAAAGGGCCATGCACAGCATACAAACTCAGATTTTCTTTTACTGGTAGAGAAACTCACTCCCTTCCTTGCAGTACTCAATGAGGTAGCCATCAATGCCCCCTGCACCGATTCGGTTTGGAGCGCGCCATTTCAGAGTGGTTGTTGTGTCTGTGACATCCTCCACAGTGAGATGAAGAGGCTCACTGGTGGGGGCTGAAGCAGAATTGAATAGGGAGGGAAATTAGTAAAATAATAACAGTAAAAATATAAATACACACACATACACACACACACAAAATTATCATTTCCTAGTGTTTAATGGACAATAAGGAAATAACAGCCTGTCCCTGCTTTCTCCAATTTTGTCCTTTTTTTCTAGTGTCATTCTTTTCTTGATACATTAGACTGCAAAATGTTTTTTTTTAAATCTTTGAATGTTCATGCAGACCTCTTAATCTACTCATTTTAACCCAATTGTCCCTAATGGCTGCATGTTTTGCAGTTGATTCAGTAATGCAAACAAATCATTATTTGTTTATTTATCTATTAAATTTATATGCCAACCATTTCACTGATAAGGTGACTCTAGGCCTTATAGATATTCATATAGAAATGTCCATTACATGTCCATAACATGTTCATTCTGTGACCATTTTTTAAATCAATTTTGCAATTTGGGTATATGTTCTCAGGAAATTTTAACTGTTATTCTTATATCATTTCCATGAAAATGCAATCTGAATTCATCTCCCCCATATCCAGAATCAAAAAGTCCAGCAGAAATCTTGTGCTGTTGACCTGGAATTCTCAACTCTTCGTCATGATCCAACAGCAGCTCTTTGGCTTCTTTGGCTGCTACGTCTAGCTCAATAGTGCTATGTGAGGGAAAGGACAAGTCCACTTTTTCTACCTGTTCCAGTATTTTATCAGCTCATGCGCTGCCCTTGCCAGTATTTCATCCCAAGCCAGCTGTTGTGCTCACCGATAGGCATGAAAGGTTTGGTATTCTGGCTGGGTTGAGAGATTCCAATGGCATTGACTGCAAAGACCCGCATCTCATAGAGACACCCTTCAATCATCTTGGTGGACTCATAAGTCAACTCGGTGAATACTTCAAAATTCAGTTTCATCCAGCGCATGCTACCCTTCTTCTTGCGCTCCATCAGGTAACCTGGAGTCCAAAGGAGCGGGGGAGAAATGATATGTGGTGGAAGATATTTCAGTTTTCTATATTAATTCTTAACTTAAGAATTAAGATAAAAGGATACATACACAGTGCATTCAGATACAGGTAATCCTTGACCTACAAACAGTCACTTAAGAACCATCCAAAGTTATGATGGACTCAAAAAAACTTACTTATGACCCATTCTTGAAGTTATGACTGCACACACACCCTACAATCATATGATCGAATTTCAGTTGCTTTGCAACAGGCTCACATTTATGATTGGTTGTAGCATCTTACAATCACACAATCACATTTTGTGACATTTTGCTGTTTTGGGGCAAAAGGCACCTATTGGATGAGCTGGATTCAGTCTTATGACCATGTGATTTGTTTAATAATCATTTGATTTGCTTAACAAATATGGTGACTCACTTAACAATATTTGTAACAATGGTCACAAAATTGAGTCAAGTCATACGGCAACGTTACATACAATTGCAATTTCAACTCAGTTGCGATCATAAATTGAGTATTTATAACAATGTTATCCAGGAAAATTATAATCTCCAGGTTATTTCTGAAAAGTAAAATCTCAACTACAGGTAGTACTTGACTTACGACCACAGTTGAGCCTAACATTTCTGTTGCTAAATGAAATAGCTGTTACGTGAGCCTTTTCCCCATTTTATGATCTTTTTTACCACAGTTGTCGTGGATCACTGCATTGTTAAGTTAGTAACACAGTTGTTAAGTGAATCTGGCTTCCCCATTGCTTGTCAGAGGGTCACAAAAGGTAATCACATGACTCCAGGACACTGCTACCATCATAAATATGAGTCAGTTGCCAAGTACCTGAATTTTGATCATGGGACTATGGGGATGGTGCAATGATTGTAAGTAAAAAAATGGTCATAAGTCACTTTTTTGCTGTTATAACTTTGAACAGTCACTAAATGAACTGTTGTAAGTCAAGGACTACCTGTAGTATCCGCAAAGAAAAGGGTTCTTGGTTTTCTCCCACAACCCAATGTTGGATGTCTCCCACAGGGCAGACATCCAACATTTTAATTTCGGATGTGTTAGTTTACTACATCTACCTTGGCCAGCCAAAAAAAGCATAACCGTATTTCTTACAAAGACCTGAAGCAATGTTAAATTGACTAGGATTACAGCAGGTGGCAGTACTATTTTAGTTTTAGTTTCAAGGAAACCAAACAATCAAAATATTCTTGAATGTGCTAGAATGGTGACGGGCAGAGCCTTTAAAATAAAAATAGCTTTTGGAGAAGAGCAAAGATGTTCTTGCAGTTGTGGTGCTTTTTTAATGTGAGGATAGATTTGCATGCATTTTTCCATGTTATATTTGCCTTTCGCATTCAGAGGCATTAGGCCAGGGGATCTTGAACAGTGAGTTGAGATTCTTTGGGGATGGCAAGCAATTCTTTTCTTAAACCTATTCAAGCTTGTGCAAAAAAATCAGGTGCCCTTCTAAAACTCATTCTAGGCTTTGCTCTTTGTTTAGCTTGAATGAGGTATCTCTGGTGCCACAAAATTTGAGAAGCCCAATAATAACACTAAATGTAAATAGTTGTAAATTTAAATTAATTAAAATTAATTTAAATTATGTATGTATATTTAATACACTACTAGATGAATGTATATCAAAACCTAATGGTAAATTTATTTCTTGCCCAACATTAGAATAATTAGTTTTATTTAGGAGCGGCATTTCATCAATTCATTTCTCTTCTTAGGGTGAGCCCCTAAAAAGTTTCAGAATCACTGTGTTAGACAATGCTGTAGCCTCCCTTAAAGACTGAGAGAGTCAAAGAGTAGGATGAGATTATCCTTATTCCATTCCCTAACTTTAGGTTCCCATGTGTTTGAACAGCCACCAACATTAACTTGAAGTACTCACCAGTAATAGGCATACCACCATCATACTTGGGTGGTTCCCATACCAAAATGGCCCAGTCCTCTCCAACGGAAGTGACACGCACAGCTTCAGGAGGATCAGGAACATCTGCCAAAGATAAGGAGCAAGAATGTTATAGGTGAAGAAATGCTGGGCAGAAAGAAGGATCCCTATCTTCCCACTGATCTACTAACTTACCCACAACCTTGATGTTGAGAAAGGCAACATCCTCGCCCACCGGATTAGTCACCTTGATAGTGTACAGATCTTCATCAGAGCGCTCAGCACTCTCTACCACAAAACTGCTCAGCTCTTTGCGCTCTTCTATACGGACCCGGCCTTCTGTTTCTGAAAAAACCTGAGGGAGGATGGAGGAAGGCAGAAATGGTCAAGGGGATCTAGAAATTTACAAACTGGAAAGAAAATATATAAAGACGCCAAGATTTTGAAGAGCAATAGAATGTTCAGCATTTCAGAAAGATGGGCTGTTGCTTTAAAAACCAAAAGAAATCTCATCGCTTCTACAATAGGGCAAGCAGTTTCAACAGTGTGGACCTGGAGCTTTACAAAGTCATTGTCTTAACACATTATCCTTGCTTAGCCTGGAACAGAATTGGATGGTTTGGCATGTTGTGTGAATCAGTTCATGAATTTTAAAATACCTGTATTTAATTATTTTAAATAAAATGTACTATTTTTCTATTGGCCTCAACTATTAACAAACTGCAATGTTAAAAAAAGATATTTAAAATAAACTTGAAACAGAACATGACTGATATGGTTAGATTTGGAATATATATGTGTGTGTGTGTGTGTGTGTGTGTGTGTGTGTGTGTGTGTGTGTGTGTGTGTGAAGGCTGATTACACTATGAAGGCAGGAATACAAGAAGGCTGATTACACTATGAAGGCAGGAATACAAGAAGGCTGATTACACTATGAAGGTGGGAATACAAGAAGTGGACAGAACCGAGACCGGGAGCATGCCGTTGGGGCCAGCGTAGCCATCACAATGCCGGACCAGCTGAATGCCGGCAAAGGAGCAGAAACACCGAGACATGGAGAGTGGATTGCTTGGATATCACGCACAGACGTGCTGCTTCTGGGAGAGGGGATCAGGACGAAGGAGGGGGGGAAGATGGAGGGTGGACAGTAGGAACCCCCGTGGAGGAGACGGAAGCGTTACACCTGAGCTGTGAAAAAATAGGGGAAGGGAGGAAGAGAGGAACTCGTGCATTGCGGATAGACAAAATGAAGGGGGTTCCCCCTACTCTGAGGGTGGGTGTGGAGAATATCTGCGACAGAAAGCGCAAGACACTCAAGGAGGTCCCCCATGCTGACGTAGGCGCCTTGCCCATGATACGGCAGGAACAGCTGGGCCCATTAACGCGCAGCAGGAGCCGGATGCAGGCTGCAAACGCTATATAAAGGCTTCTTCCAGATTGCTGTTTTAAGGCCCTGATGATGTCAGAGGATTCTGACGAAAGCTTGGCCCATTAAAATTTTAGATTTTGTTATATTCCTCTTGGTGCTCGGTTTTTATTGTTTTTATCATATATATATATATATATATATATATATATATATATATATATATATATATATATATATATATATATATATATATAATCTTGAGTTTGGTGCACCCTGTCGGCCCAAATATGGGAGAAAGGAATCTTTTTTTTTCCTCCCTTAATTCTTTGTTAGCAATCCAAATTTTGAATATATATATATATATATATATATATATATATATATACGAGTGAGTGTGATGAGTGTGTGTGTGTGTGTGTGTGTGTATTTGGAATACATATGTATATATAAAGGACTATAAGAAAAAAGAAACTTTTAGAATAATTAAAAACTTTAAAAACACTTCATGGAACAATCAGCTGAATCCTAATT
Organism: Protobothrops mucrosquamatus; assembly: GCF_001527695.2. Lineage (NCBI taxonomy): Eukaryota > Metazoa > Chordata > Lepidosauria > Squamata > Viperidae > Protobothrops > Protobothrops mucrosquamatus. The sequence continues at coordinate 2,272,988 of NW_015386394.1, forward strand.
ATTAGCATTAATTCAATCTGACCTAGGAAGTGGCAATTGTCACAGAAAGGATGCTGTCATCGGAATCATTATTTTACTGACAATTTAATTGTACTTATAGTATTTTAAGAATATGAGGACTTTTAGTGTTGAACAAGCTTGACTTACCAGAGAGGTTTTAAGTAATAAAAGCAATAGAATCACTTAAATAATAGTAAGTAATATCTCTTTAGTCCTTTTCAATTTAATTAGGATTGTGAAAAGCACTAAGAAGGTACTTTGTAACACATGGAAACATGAAGAAAACCCCTCCCTGTGAATCATTACAGGAAAAGCATCATTTGCCAAGGGTTGCATGCCTGGTTCCAAGACTGCTTCCAGCTGTCTCCAAACTGCATGACTGGACAGCCAGAAGAACCTTCCAAAGAAACCTTAAAAGCTTGTTCCAGTATTGCAAAAGAGAGAGGTGGTTTCTGCTCCACAATTATAATCCCCCTCTATTTAAATGCTTTGCATGGCCATATTAATTTAGATTTAATTTGGTACATAATTTTCTCTTGTGAAAATATGGCTGGGATGGGCAAAGCGTATGATGCTATTACTGGACCTTGAGCATTTTAAGTTGCTAACTATGATGCTATTACTGGACCTGCTATTTCCATTGGTTATCCTCACAGATTCCAAAGTCTGAAGAAGTTAATTTTGAGAAAGAGGCAGTGTTACAAATTAGTTAGCATTCTTTGGTTTAGCTTCTCTGATTTTGAAACTGAAGCTTTAATATGTTTTACTTGGACCCAACAAATACTTACTTCAGTACCCTTCATCCAAGTTGCTGTTGGTGCAGGTTCTCCAGTGATGTTCACGTCGAGCCGTAATTTGTTCCCAGCAACAACAACAATAGTGTTTTCATTTGTTTTCCCTGATCCACAATCTAAATGGATCTTGGGGGGTTCTGGGAAAACCAGAAGTGACAATGAAACGATTTCCCCTCCACATTAGTAATGCATTACCTGGTATTTCCAGGATTGATACTAGCAGCTACTAACAACTTTTGAGAGAGCAAACATGGGGCAGCTGATTTGAGGTCCTTTCTTTCTTTCTTTTTTAATTAAGGCCCTTTTGGGGGATTATTATAACTATTCTCTTGACAATTAGTTGCCTGCCTATGTCCTCACACAGAGATGGTTTCTTATGGAGAGCTGTTTGTAATACTGGATCTATTCAGCTGGAGAGATGCATTGCTTAGTTTATGCCAACAGTTCAAAGCAAAAAATAAATAATTATTCCTTAATGGAAATAATTATTTCCATTTCATAAACAGGAACTGTACATATTGTCTATTAGGAGAGAAGAGCCTAGTGATCTATATAGAAACACATTTAGTTCAGCATCCATGGGCCAATCAGATGCCTCTGGAAGGGCCACAAGGAAGATTCGAAGCCAATAGTTCCCTCCTGTATGGGAGAGGTTCAGTTGTCATAACAATAATTACAGAAAGTCTTCTTCTCCTCTAACCCATCCAAGCTGGTTGCTGTCTCTCCATTCTGTAGCATTAAAAGTCAAAGTATGCAAGTGGCCTTCAACTTAAAACCATTTGTTTAATGCAGGGGTCTTCAAACCTGGCCCTTTTATGACTTGTGGACTTCAACTCCCAGAATTCCTCAGCCAGCCATCCTGGCTGAAGAATTCTGCGAGTTGAAATCCTCAAGTCATAAAAGGGCCAAGTTTAAAAATCCCTGGTTTAGTGGCTATTCAAAGTTATGATGGCACTGAAAAAGAAGACTTATGGCCAGTCCTCATAATTATGACTGTTGCAGCGTCCCCATGGACTTGTGATCAAAAATCAGGTGCTTGGCAACCAGCATGTATTTATGATGGTTGCAGGATCCTGAAATCATGCGACCATTTGCAACTTTTCCAGATGGCTTCTGACAAGCAAATTCAATAGGCAACCATGTGATTTGCTTAATCATGTCAAAAATGTCATAAAATCAGTCACTATTATGATTAGAAGTCAAGGACTACCTGTAAGTGTTTGGGATATGATGAAATACTTTATTCTGAGTGCCCTGAAGCTTCCACCATTCATCTTCATGAGATCATGTTCGCCCTTGGATTCTTTTATTTTCTAAATTAAAATGCCCCAGATGTTGTAACCTATCCAAATATGGGAGATGCCTTAACCCCCTGAACAGTCTGACTCGCCTCCAGCTGTTTAAGTGAAATACTTGGGCTCAGCAAAAATTGTAGGCTAGTAGCCTTCAGCATGCAGCCACTGAGCACCATTGGTCTGCATCTGATATCTCTGCAGGGAGATGAAAGGGAGAGACCTCTTCACTTTACTCATTCAAACAGTTTTCACAAGCCTGAATTTTGCTGTCTTGGAAAGAATTCTGAGGTTCCTTTCCTAGCCAACATTCTGCCAAGATTGAAAGAATCCACCCACCTTGCTTAGGAACATATTCAATCTTGATCTCTAGAAAGGGAAAGAGAAAGAAGAAAAACCAGCAGTGAAACCTCTGGGCAATACTTTGAGGTTATAAACCTATACTGTGACTTTCTGTGCCACTATAGAATTAGGGCATGGTGTCATCCCCCAAAACAGTCTCCTGTGAAATAAGAGCATCATAAACTTCCTTACAAACTGAAGTCAATCAAATCCAAAAGATTACATCCGTGACCAGTGTGGCTTCTGCAGTTAATGTAAAAGTTTTGCAATTGAAGCATTCATTTAAACACATGCATGCACAAGGCACCCAAACTGATGATCCATAGGACCCTGAACCCTTTTTTTAAAGCTCCTGAAGTCCCCACCCCATCTCCCAAAAATTCATAGCAATGGGCATACGTTCCCTTTTTTTAAATTGAAAAATGAAGCAAATACTGTAAGTTAAAAATTAAAAGGGGAAAAAATCCTAGAAAAATTAACTCCATATATTTGAGTGACTTCACAACTTCACTGTCACTGGTCCCTGCTACAACAATGGCAACACAATTAATTGTGGCCCTTATGTGCAAAAATGTCCCCTCCTAGTTTAAACTAGTGAGTTTTGGTGCATTTCCTCCAGACTTGAAATAAATTTGACTCAGAATTTTAGTTATAATTCTTCAGTTCATTTCCCCTTGCAATATTCACACAGTTTGTCATTAATTGCTTTGGGAAAATCCCTATTAACAATATTGGGAGTGAGGTTCTGGTTTTTTAGCCCCTCACAAATTTGTGGCACAGGTCTATTTTGGCTCCTAGCAATTCCAATTCAGTTTGGCAAACTGAGCAGCAATCCTTGCAATTCGAACATGAGAAACAAACAAACATATATTTGCACAGAGGAACTTTTCCAAGAGTCTCATCTAATGCACTCATGCACCACATTGGCTAGATATGTGGTTATAGAAGTAATTTAGAAAAAACAAACTCGTGTTTTTGTATGTTTCTGTATGAATACCATAAATACATGATATTCAGCCACTCAGCCACTCTTTTGCACATGGACTATAACTATGATGATCATGAGTATCTCAAGGGCTTTGCACTTAGTGGAGAATCTTCAGCCTCCCACAAAGTCCCTCCTTGCACTGACCCAAGAAGTTGAGTTTAGCAGAAAGTGAAAGAGCATATCCATCAGGGATAAAGGTGTAATCTCCTTCATCTTCAGGTCTCACATCATCAATGACCAGCTTGTGGACTCTGCAGAATAAAATTGAAATAATGAACAAAGGATCAGAATCGGTGGACTATCATCAGCTGATTCACAGGGTTGGGATTCTAATTAAGATCACCCTCACAGATGGTCCAGCACCTTGATTTTTCCTCACCATTAAACAAATCATTTGATGTTTATTTCTTATCCAAATGAACAAACTGGCTATTCAGGGGTGAATAGCATACATTGCATCAAACTGTCGTTCTTCCTGCAGTATTTAAAGCCTAGGCCCCAAAGCAAAGCAAACAAAGCTGGAATAACCAGAATGATGTTTTGTGAAACCTCAGTTCATTGAGTGTAATGTATTTAGCACTGAAAAGTATAAGAAAGTGGTGAATCAGTGTGCATCAATATGTATGCACATGTCTGCATTAAAAATAAATAAATCAAGAACCACACCCTTGAAATAAATATTGCGTTTGCCTTTATTATCTTGTTTATTTCCTCCAGAAATTAGATCACCCATAGTTGCTGTTAGTGAGATGGAGACATATAAATTTAATTAATAAATAAACAAAAAGGAAATAATGAAGTACATTGGATAGAGAGATGGTATTCTACCCAAGTCTGTATGGTGAGATTTATGCCCAAGCAAAGGCCTAAAGCTGAATTTCATAAGCTCAAGACAAGAGTTTAATCTGTAATATCAAAACAGATTCAGCTGAACTAACAAAATGGCAGGCACAAATGGAGTCATAACAAATGGCAAAAATAAGTAGTTCACCTACATTTTGGATGCTACGTGCCTTTTTTATGGCAGGTTACTTGCAGAAACATCTTCTCCCTGTTACATCTGCCTATCTCAACCTGTCAGGCAGGCAGAGTAGCCCATCAGTTAAAGAATTTGAACTGATGGGATCCAGGAAAATATCATTCTCTGCTGTCTCCCCCATTCTGTGGAATATTTTTCCCAAGGGGTGAGGCGGGCCCTCAGACTCCTGGCCCTTCAGAAGTGTTTGAAGACCTAGGCTGTGCCAACTTGTTTGGGGTATGCAGAAAGCATGCAAGCTTGGAGCTGGTTAGCACCTTTGAAGGCCTTCTGCCAACTTTTTAACTTCAATAATTTTATACTTATTTTAACTGCCTCCAATTGTACTATAATATTTGTATGGCTTTTATGTTTTAAATATTCCCCATCCAGAGTCCCTTTGTAAGGTGAGATGGGCAATCTCCAAATTTGATAGATAGATAAATAAATAAATAAATAAATAAATAAATAAATAAATAAATAAATAAATAAATAAATAAATAAATAAATAAATAGATAAATGGAAGATTAATATTGCATCATTGAAAAGATAAATGTATGGCCCCAGTTATTCAAAGGATTGAAAACTTGATTACGGTTGCCATCCATGCAATCCATGAACAGATTACCTATAGACTTTGTATGGACAAATATAATGATATATAGAACTCATTTTACTTAACAAAGTAGAGTATAAAACAATACTAGTTATGTGTGTATTAAAATAAATATAAAAGAATGCTAGTTATATAAGTGTATTAAAATAAATACATTGAATAAAACTTACTTTAGAAAAGGATATATAGAATTGTAACTGTTACTTGTTGTAACAATATATTGTACTTTGGGGGGGTTCCCCTTTTATTTTCTTGAGAATACATGTTTTTCCATCATAATTTTCTTTTTCAATTATGAGGTAATTTAAAAAAAAAACCACTATGCCTATATACTACTGTTTTTTTCCAAATGCTCACCTGCCCTTGTGAGACACTGTGATGCGTTTACTGGGCCGGATCTCAACTCCATTCTTGAACCATTTGCCAGTCACCTTCTCATCAGACACTTCACACTTGAAGACAGCTTGTTCAGTGGCCTTGACAGTCAGATCAGCAATACCTTGAATTACCTCTAGCGGTTTGTCTGGATGATAAGATTTGAACACATAATATAGATTTAGAAAAATGGCAAAACTTGTGGGAAAGAAATTATAAATTGACAATGTCAACCTCTTACAAAGAAAACTTATATAAAATGTTTTATAGATGGCACTTGCCACGAGCAAAACTAGCAAAAATGTTTAAAAATATGTCAGATAGATTGCTGGAAATGTAATCACAAGTCAGGTACTTATTACCATGTATGGTAGATATATGTTAAAGGAAAGAGATATTGGACAAAAATACATACTTAGCTAGAAAAGATATTGGGAAAACATGTAAATTTTAAACCTGAACTTTTTTTATTAGGTATAATGCCAGAAAAGCTTGACAAACAAAGTATATACTTGATTTTACATGTGATAACAGCTGCAAGAATCATATTCGTACAATATTGGAAAAATGAAGAAATACCACTAGAGGAAGAAATAATTTAAAAAATACTATGTGCGGAAATGGACAGACTTACTCTGATGTTGAAAGAAAAAGAAGGAACAGAATATTTTTAAACTTGGGACTTATTTTATCAATAGTTGCAGAAAAAAATGGGATTAGGAATTCAATTTGTATTAGTGAATGATAAACTCAGACAACCAGTTTGCTGAATAAGTACTTTTGAATTGTATTAAAAAATCAAAACAAATTCTCAAAAAAAAGAAAGATTTGAACACATAAATTGCACTGTGAAAAACCTCCAAAATCCCTTTATAATCTTTCTATTGCCCTCCACAGACCTTCAACTGCAAGATCTGCCTCTGATTGGCCCCCATTGGTTACAATCTGGTAGCGCCCAGCATCTTCTTTGTCAGCCTCATTGATGATGAGCATGTGCTTTTTGCCATCCTTTCTGATGCGGTACTTGAAGGTGTCTTCACGAGTCATCTCCACACCATCCTTCAACCTGGAGATGAAGAGAGGGAAAAGGGAAAAAGATGGAGAAAGGACATGACTGGAGAGACATGGCAATGTCTATGATGTAAGTAAAATAAGAGGGAAGGCAAGGGCCTTACCAGCATCATAATGGGCAGAAATAAGGCTTTTCCAAAATATTAGCCTTATTTTCAAGCAATCTGATTACGTTTCCTAAAATTGTTGCTTTTATGATTCTACAGTTTATCTCCAGGCAATATTTCCTTTTTTAACTATGTATTATCTATAAATTTATCACTATTATTATGCTACATGATTTTTGCTTACTAAATTTAAATCATAGAATTTTATAACATTTGAAAAGAACTGGCATTCTATTTTTTATTACATTATTATTTCTATTATATTTTTTGCAGAATTAAAAGAAGAAAGATGAAAGCAAATTGACATGAAACATATGCTGGTAGTTGAAGAGATAGCTCTGTAGCCAATACCAGGGACTGGGATTATTTAGAAGTCGGCTGATTGGCTAGAAGATAAAAGAGAGAAAAATAGGAAACGTTGAACTGGTAACTTACCACATTACCTGAGCTCCTTCCTCAGATACCTCTACTTCCAAAACTACCTTCTCTCCCACATATACTTGTTGGTCATCCAGGCCACTCACGACCAGGACAGGTGGCTCTAGGTACATAAAGATGGAATGTACAATGGAGATATTGCTCACACAAGGCTACGCCTTTCAATTTTATTCTGAAAGTCATCACCACCTTTGTCATGTTCCCCAATTGTATTACATTTGCATACATCCTCCATCCTCACCTTTTACAAAGACCTCTGTGAAGCTCTTCTCATCTCCAGCCACACATTCGTAGGCTGCATCATCCGCCAGTGTTGTCTTGGTGATTGTCATGATACGTTTCTTACCCACATTCTCAAAGATGTATCTATCCACAAGAAAGAAAAAAACACATGCTCCTGCACAAAGAGACCTGTTTCCCAATATATTTTCCTACTTCCTACCCACTAGAAAAATAAACAGGCGTCCTGGTTTTACCACCTCGTTGCTCAGACTTACTTGCCACTGGGCTTGATCAGCTGCCCATTTTTTAGCCATTTGATAGGTAAGTCAGGGTCACTCAACTCCACCCACATCTTGATCTTGTGGCCTTTATCAACTTGATAGGCTGGGTCCAGTTTCTTAATGAAGGCTACAAAAGAGATTGAGAACAGACATCCCTTTTGTGCTCTTGGACTAGAGGAGGTGGAAAGCTAAGAGAAGGCTAATGAGGCAATATCATCTATACGTGATGCCAAAATGCTAAAACATGCCACATAACTACCGGCATTAAACAGAAGTTATATCTCGGTCTCCACCAGCCTAGTCCTTTCTGGTACCTGCACTTCTCTTGATCTCCACCTTGGCTTTCTTGAGCCTTTTCAACATGCCACGTAGATCAGTGATGCCATACTCAAAGGCAATGCGCTCATACTCGCTTTTCTTGGTCACACCCTTAAGCAGTTCCCAGATCTCTGGTGGAATCCCCAAATCATCGTCGTCATCTTTCTTCTTCTTCTTTTTCTTCTCTTCTTCTTGCACTTGCACTTCTCTACAAAGAGGGATAGAGGAAGAGGAAGCTTTCGAATCTATCCTCTAGATAGAACAACAGTCCTCAACCTTTGCCGCTTGGCGGCCTGGCTGGGGAGGGAGAAGGGAACCGGGCCTCACAAGTTGAGCTGCGTGTGCATGCATGTGTGAGCCAACCCGCTGCTCATGTGAGTTGAGCTCTGTGCGTGTGTGCACCGGCCCGTAGCCTGGTTGCGAATAGGCCATGGCCTGGTAGTGGGCCAGAGCCTGGTGGTTGGGGACCCCCTGATTTAGAACAGCCAATTCTTGTCCTATACTGTGTTGCATTATAGGAAACTCCCAAATTTCTCCAAAAGAAAGCTTGTCCTATATTTGACCGTCAAGGAGCCAAAAAGAAATTACACAAAACCCCTCTCCCCTCATCTGGCTTTGTTATCATGTCCTCAGGAAATCCAAGACCTTCCATTTTAGAGGAAAATTACTTGAGAAAAAAAATGCAGGTGAAGGCAATATAGTATATACCTAAATAGGCATTTTTCAGCCTAGTGCTGGCTGGGAAATTCTGAGAGTTGAAATTTACACATCTTAAAATTGCCAAAGTTGAGAAATATTGTCCTAGACTGATTGCCTCTGATGATTATCTATTTTCAGGCAAAGAGAAGATTAGTGTTACAGCTCCCTTCACTCCTAATATCTTCACTTATTGTACCTTTTCTTAAGCAAGCCAGTGAAATCCAGCTCTCCAGCAGCATCACTTTTGGCTTCTCCACTGCAAGGAAAAGAAGAGGGAACTTCTCATTCAAAGCACCACGCACTGTAATTTTTAATATTTTGCTTCTTCTCATCTTCTGATTTTTACAATATTTTGTCTGAAGAAGAGTTCTGGAGATGGCTAAACTTCCACATTCTTTTGTCTCATTGTGGTTTGATTTTGGAATTTTTTTCATGATCCAATATACTGAGCCAGGATTTCCTTGCCTGCCACCATCACCTCCATATTTATCAGGTTCAGCAGAACTATGGAGTCAGGACTACAGAAGCTGTAGTCCAACAGAACCAGAATGATTAAATGAAGGTGGGCTTTCCAAATAAGGGGTTCATCTGTGCTGAAACCATGTGTACTTACGAACGTTTGAATGTTTCTAAAATATTGCCAGTTTCTTCTGTTCTTGGTGCTGGAGGAGAAAATAACAGTGCTTCAATGCTTTTATATTTATACTTTTATTCTAGTGTAAGCTGCAGTGTCTCTGGATAGTGAGACAGGCAGCATATGAATTTAATAAATAAATAAATAAAAATAAACAAAGATTTAAAGGAATAAGGAAGTTTACAAAGATAGGAATGGGAAAACAACATGGAAATTAGGAAGGAAAAAAGTGTCCGCTAAAGCAAAAACACCTTCTTGCTCAGAATAACTCTGCATACTAATGCTAGCTAAGGATTAATAACCAAACAAATAAATATAGTAAAGTAAAGGAATGATAAAACATCCTGAAGACTAAAATTCCACACAGGGATGTCAGCCACAAAAAATTGCCAATATTAATATTAATCTGGCAAATTAATCTTCACCAGTATGAAAAACTACTTGGTGGGATACAAGTTCCAAAGGATGACATTAGATGTCAAGATATTTAGGCTGAATTCGTACAACATGGGTCTTGGCTAAAGTTAAGTTTGGTAGTCTATGGTTCAGTGAATATCTATGGAGATTTTTGGTCATCTATGTCATGGTCATCCGAAAGGTGCTTTCTTTCAAATCTCCATAGACACTTAGCTTTGCGCTTTGGGATGAACACCCTTCAAATGCTGCAGGAGTGACACGAAGGCATAGATAAACCTCCAAGTGGCCTCAATGAATCTCAGAAAGAGGCTAATAAGCACATGAATCCTTCCATTCTCCACCAGGCAGAACTGAATAAGTTTCTTGAATGAGAAGTGAAGCATTTTCTAGCAAAACAAGAAAGTCTAGATGCCTTTTGAAAAAAAAGCATCTGTGAATCAGTGACTTTTGGAGAAGCCACTTACTGACTTAATAGGTTAAATGAACAATGTTATTTATCTCTGTAAGCAAAGAATATTATGCAAACATTTGAGGGTTGTTTTTTTTAATTTAAGTCTACAGATAAGCAAACAGTGTGAACATTGTGGTACCTTCCACATCAATATTGAAGACACAGCTGTCAAAAAAGTCCTTGGCTGTCACCTCAAAACGATAGTCACCTCGGTCTCCAATTACTACTTTCTCAATTTTCAGTTCATTGGAGTAAATCTTTGAGAATAAACAAAACATTAAGCACAAAGTTTATTAGTAGCTATTTTTATTGCCACTATATCTCTGGCATATAATGGTTCTGAACTAGGAACAAGCATCTCTATATTCCATTGGTGTTAATGGGAGTTTTAAGAGATTCAATAGGATAGGAAAAATGTAATTCCAAGAGAAAGACAATAGCAGCAGAAAATGAACTACTGGGACTGTGATGCACTGTGTAATCAATTCTCCAACCAAAGTCCCACAAGTAGCTTTGTTTGTTTGTTTGTTTAACAATTCAGAGATTTAATAGATAGTAAAATAGTTTGGCGAGGGGAGGGAGATTTGCAACAGACACAGAAGGATTAAGCACACCTACATTACTGATATCTTACCCCGTTTTTTTTCCCTTCACTGTGCTAGTTCCTGTTAGTTTGGCAAATATTTGAGATTAGACATTTGCCAAAATTGGTCTGTTATTACTCTCAGTGTCTTTAAGCAGTTAAATCTCAAAATCAGCTTAAATCAGCTTAAAATGTCTTGTTTAGATTGAAATTAAGGACATTTTCAGATGTGTTTAGATTTCTACTTCACCAATTTTAAAAATCTTAAACTGAAGATATTCCCAAGCGCTTAAGAACTGTTTCTGTAGAGCTGTCTGATTACTCTTTAATTCAACTTATACACAGAGAATTCTGTTGTGTGAATACCTTCATAATGCCACAAGTGTCATCCAGCAAATTTCTCCAACAGTCACCCACCAGTATTGTATATGGCAAGTTTCTCCAACCTGATGCTCCCTCCCGTCTCATAGCTTGTTCTTAAAAGCAGCAGAGTAGACTTTTTCTACTCCACTTAAAGTCATTGGAAAACATGCAAGCAAATGCAGTTTGGCTAGAATAAAAGAAACATGGGGATATTCCCAGGGGAAGCTGATTGTTGGAAAAGTTCTAAAAATTCTCCAAAATGTACTACAAGTGATCTTTGACTTATGACCGCAATTGGAATTGGAATTTCCATTGCTAAGCCAGATAGTTGTTAAGTGGATCGTGCCCAATTTTACCATCTTTTTTTTCAAAGTTGTTAAGTGAATCACTGCAATTGTTAAATGAGTCGTGCAGTCCTGTGAATCTGGCTTCCCCTATTGACTTTGCTTGTCAGAAGTTGGCTGGGAAGGTCACAAATGTGACTGCAGGACGCTGCTGCAACCATTGTAAATACCTGCCAGTTTCCAAGCATGCAACTTTTCATTATGTATCTCTGGGGATGCTGTGATGACAGTAATTAAGTGTTATGACCAATTGTAAGTCCTGTTTTTCAGCAGCTTTGTAGCACTTAATAGTCACTAAATAAATGGTTGTTAAGACATGGACTTAATCTTAAAAAACATTAAACTGAAAATTTAGAGAGTGATGGGTTTGCGAAAGCTCACATATTTACAAGCCAAATCAGGCTTAGCTGGGAATTGACAGAATTCTTAGCTGCTATTGCAAAACATATTTCACAGTATCCTTTTGAAATAAGCTATGGTAGTTAGAGTAAAGTACTTTTAAGAGCTCAATAGATTTTAAGAGAACAGATATCAGTATCTCTTATAGCCTCCTTTTCTACAGGGGCTCACATTTTTATCCTTGTCAAAGTCCTCTTTGAACTGGAACCGTAGCCCGCTCTTAACGCCCAACTCCAGCCACTTCCCCTTGAACCACTTGACGGAAGGTTTGCAAGGGAGCTGAGCCCCATCCAACTGTATGTGGATAGACACATCACCGCCTATAGAAAGGAGACATTAAAGTCAGAACACCTGTTTCCCTATCTAAACAGGCACTTTGTTATCCTATTCATCTAAATCAAGAGAATTAAACTTCTATAGGGTGTTTTAAGGCAAAGAGAATGTCTATAAAGATGGCCTCTCTTTGAAACCCCATGACAATGAAGCTACAGGTATTCTAAATGTGCTGGACTACAGTTCCTAGCATTCTTAGACTACACAACTATTAGTTGTGGTGGCTGGGGATGGTGATGTTTCAGTCAACCTTGCTGAAGGGTGATAGCTTCAGGGAGATGCTCTGGTTCATTCTGACCTAGAGAAACCAACAGTCACTTTATACCAATTGAAAAAGAGCCACTTTTCCCTCTCAGAGAAGATTCTTAGAAGTGTCCTGACTATTGCTGATATGCAAAATGACCAATTCTAACATTGATCAATAGCTTAAGGCATGTGATAGAAGTCTATCTATAGTTAGGCAGGTAGTTGCTTTAATCTGGCAAGATTTTTATCTGGAGGTGAAAAACAACAAATGAAACTACTCATATGTAACACGATGTGTTGTTCTTGGTTCTTGGGCCCTGTCAAGGCAGAACACACCAAACCCTAGACGCAGGGGTAGGCAACCTGGCTCAGGAATTCTGGGAGTTGAAGTCCACAAGTCATAAAAGAGGCTAGGTTGCCTACCCCTGCCCTAGAGCTTTTACACTAAACTAGCAAGAATTAGAAAAAGGTTTCTAGGTTCTCTTCCTGCTTAAAACCAAGCAACATTTGGCTCTGTAGCATCCTATCAGTTATAGTCAGACATAGAGAGACAGAAAGGATGAATGAAATTTTTTTAAAAGACTACTCTACCAGGTCTAATGAGAGAGCTACCTTTTCCTCCTATCCTTTGAAATGACCTTAGCAATTTCTTTTGAAACTGTTTTGATTTCAACTGAACAGTGGAACTGTAAATTTTCAGACTAATGTCTGATTTAATTGCTTTGGTTTTCCCTCTTCTTCATCTTTACTATTTAGGTTGTGTCTCCTAAATTGCAAATGTCTTTTTTATTGATCTGTGACAATGTTTAGACAGGAAGGAAGGAAGGAAGGAAGGAAGGAAGGAAGGAAGGAAGGAAGGAAGGAAGGAAGGAAGGAAGGAAGGAAGGAAGGAAGGAAGGAAGGAAGGAAGGAAGGATATCTAAGTAAAGCATGATGCACAACAAAATGATGAAAAGAAATATTTTTTTAAAAAGTTCGTGTAAATTTCAATAGAATTTAGAATATGCAGGGACTTTCTGCCTTTCTGCTTTGCATTTACCGCAATTTATTAGCACATTTTCTGGCCTCTTGATGAAGATTCCTTCTGACTGTGTAGAGGGATCCCCTTTGTCTTCCCCTGGGGGAAAAAAAGATAGATTGATTAATGAAGGACAAAAATTGCTAGGGTGATTGGAAGTTCTAGGATATAGTAAAGCAGGAGAAACTATTATTATTGCACTATGTTCTAAGGAGGAAGGACACATTATAGGGCACAAGGCCAAAATTTCAAGAGCATGACTTAAGACAGCAATCTATAAAAAGTATTCCATATCCAGCTTATAGTTAATATGATTTTGTCTCCAAAAGATTTTACGTCAAAATTAGGAGTGGATGAGGGACCCAAGTTTATTGTAGATAAAATTTGATAAAAATAGAGCTAACCCCAGAATGCTAAGCATCAGTGATTCTATGGACTTCCATATAGTTTTAATTATGGTATCTTTCTGGATCAACTCAGGGTATAGAAAGTAGGAGGGATGATTTTGCGGTGGATCTTCTCTTTTCTCCAGGTGATAGCAAAGGAGAGGCTTTCAAGATTCATCAAGACTTCAGTCTCTCCCCATTTATATTTGACATCTGTATGGACCTGCTGGATGAAGTCATCCATCAACATGAACTATATATCCCCTCATCCAAATCGTTGATGAAGATGTTGAAGAGCACTGGGTCCAGAACAGAGCCCTGGGGCATCCCACTACACACTTCCCTCCATGTAAATGCGGTTCCATTGAAGACCACACGCTGAGTACGGCTGGTAGAAACAGCATTGTCCATAGCTAAATAGTAGGTAGGACAAGAAGCTTAGAAGAGATCTTCACTAATTTCTCAGGCTATATAAGAGATAAGGGGAATTGTACTGTTAGACTTGCCAGATTGGTATCAACCTTGCAGAGTAAACTAGGTGGGAATCACGACCAGATGAGTTAATTCCACTTTATCTTAAAACTACACTGACAGTCTTGTATGTCTAAAAATACAATTCTCCCCACATCTATCCAGAAATTAAGGAGCCTTCCAAGCCTCTTGCTCCACCTGTTCTCCAGCTATTGGCAATGCTTTCTCTGACCATTCCCTTGACAGTGTATATTGAAGATAACTTGAAGATTTCCAAATGCCTGTGTACTTAGTTATCTTCCAGTTGGATTACTGTAATAGATTCTATGTGGGGCTCCCCTTGAACAGCATGTGGAAATTGCAATTTTTCCAGAATGCATTTTTTAAAATTTGTGTGGGCATTTTTGGAACTTCACAATGTGCCCATATTACACTATTTCTATGTGAGCTGCCAATGTCTTCCAATGAGCTTCTGAGTGTAATTCTTGGTGTTGTTGTTACCCATAAAGTCCTGCATGGTTCGGAACTAAATTACAGTACGTGTAGGATTGCCTAATGTCCAATAGTTTCTGCTTGGGCAGAGTGACCAAGAAATGACAGGTTTGGGCATGCTCCAGCTCTCTCTATTAAGCAGAGCCATCATATTTTCTCTATCCCAGCACCTGCCCTGGGGAACAACACCCAAAATTCTGGATAGCCCCTCTTTTGGCTGTTTGCAAAGCATTGGATATTTGAGCCAGGATGCTAAGAGAGCCCTGCTAGCTGATTTGTTTTGCTATTTTTTTAGGATGAAATATTCTTACCTCCTGGAGCCTGGTTTGCTGGAGCTTCAGCTAGAGAAAATAAAAAAAAAGGGGGGGGGGAGATTAGATGTTTAATTACAACCAAGGAGTAATGTGTTATTTTCCGCATGGTCCTAAGTACAGTTCTTGACTTACAACTGCTCATTTAACAATGATTCAAAGTTATAATAGCCTTGGAAAAAGGGGCTTCCATCTTGTCCTCAAAGCTTTGACCATCACACTACTCCTGCGGTCATATGGCTGCAATTTAGGCTCTGAGGATCACATTTACAACTGTTGCAATATCCTGTGGTCTCATAATCACAATTACCTTTTCAACCAGCTTCTGACAAGCAAAGTCAATTGGGGAATCCTGATTTGCTTAACAACCATGTGATTCACTTAATGACCACATTGATTTGCTTAATGACTGCAATAAAAATTATTGTAAAATTGAGTCCTGTCACAGGATGACTTGATGCAAGAACTAGAACTGCATTGCTCAGTGACCGAATTGTGGTTGTAAGTTGAGGACTAACTGTATACATTCTTGTTGCAACACAGCTTTTCTCAGGCTTGTAAATATCTCAGGTCTCGATATTTAAATTTTACCCACATTCTTAAAACATACAGGATAGCCTTATAAAAAAAATCTATGAAACCTTGTCATAACAAAGCAACAGCAGGGCCTTATGTGTGAATGGAATGCCTATAACAAAGAAATGTTTGGCAAAGACTAGGACTTTAAGTGCAACTTTTCTTGACTAAGTTTGAATGTGGCAACTAAGTGATTTCTTGCTAAATGAATAATGTTTGAACTTAGGAGCTTATATATTCATCTCCATTCTTTGATCCTCTGCTATAGCTGCAAAAAATGGATCAGTTAAAAAATACTGCCCAGTCAGTTGAAACAAGCAAGTTTCCCAAGCCATGCCACAGTTACTTATAGTATCATCTGCAGAAGAAATAATGTATTGTTCAATACAACACCTCAGTGTTCTGCTGTGCTATGATTAGTCTAAAGCCTAAGCAAAAGCTTTCAAGGGATGTGGTGTTATTTTTTTTTCTACTAGAATCTAGAATTCATAAAACCAACTTGAACATTTTGCTAAGAACAGGGGTTCCCATCCAGGGTTGCTTGCAACCCCTGGGGGTGCGAGACGATATTCCAGGGGGTGCGAAAACTTGGGTTTTCAAAATTATAGTGTATGTGCATAATTCGTTGCCATTATTTCAAACTTTTGTAAGGGATGCGAGAATGTATCAGAAGCGTTCTAGGGGTGTGGGGTATAGAAAAGGTTGGGAGCCACTGACTAAGAAGATAACAAGGAATTGAAACTTGTGGCAGCTTAGCTCACCTTGAAAAACTGAAGTTCAAAACTTCTTTCTATGTTTGGATGTTTTAAACATACATGCTGTATGCAGAGTGTGATTTTTGGCTTTTACGTTTTATTAGGCAGAAATGTCCTTTTCAATTAGGTACCAATGCCATGCTGAATCCCACAAAGGAAAGATATCAAAGGCAGTAAAGGACTCATTTTTTTTCCAGGACCAATAAAGATATCATCTTACTTGTTTGTCATTCCTTTAATTAAAATGGTCTGTCAGGGATCAGCAGACTAAGAGTTGGGAGCCAGTTTTTCTAGGTCAACATGCCAGCATGTGGAACACTAATGCAGAGGTCGGCAAGTAACAGGTCTCTGCTTAAATTTTACATTAAAAGGTATGCAGAATCTTTCCCCTGCTCCTTCAACTCTGAGAATGCAGGGCCAAATAAAATTGAAACTTAGTTTATTTTTTATTTTTTTTATTTTTCACACTTCTCAACTGCCCATCTTCCTCAGAAAGAGGCTCTAAGTGGTGTATAATTTAATAAATAAAATTAAGCATTAAAAACAGAGTAATTTAAGATCATTTTTTTAAAATATATATATATAAAACAACTAATATATTCCAAATAACAAAAAAATTGATTAATTCATGCTGCCTTTCCTGGGCCTTTTTACTGAATGGACATATAGTAGCATATATATTATTTCAAGGGAATCAAATGTGTGGTTCAATCAAAGTAGACATTTCTCTGTATTTCTCTGTTATAACTGACATGCAAGAAGCCAAAAAGAGAAGATTATTAAAAGTAGCATAATTAGTCCTAAACATCTTCTGGCTATGGTCCAGTTGTCCACTAAATTTCATGGCATCCAGAAAAGCTGTCCTCTCATCTTCCTCCACCCACCCAGACTCATACTTTGACATTGTTTCTTATTAGAGAATGTTTTATTCAGTAGAAAAAGACAGAATAACAGTATAATGTATTTTGGTTGATAATGGTAGGAGCACCCTTTGACTCTGGCATCCATCCTGACTCTGCCTTGGATGGATTATTTTTAATTTTTTCTTCTCAACAGAACATAATCATAACATCAAGGTATTCTTGGGAAGAACAACTGCCCCAAACACCATTTGTAGAGAGGGCATCAAAGGACAGTGCAATATTTGCAATGACCAAATGGATTAAATTCTTTTTATTCAGTTAACAAATAATCTCAGCATCTTTGACTTTGGGGCTCCTCCACAAATAGAGGTTTATTGGGATACTGACTTCAAAGGGTGATGGGGAAAACATTCTCAGATGAATATTCTGCCCTTGGCCTTTCAAGAGTCTTGAAAAGGCTTTGCATACCATTTTATTTCCATTCCCTTGATGAAGCTATTCATAATCACCAGGGAACAGAAAGGCAAACAGTATGTTCTCTGCAGCTCTTCATTCTTCCAATCTAAAAAAATATATGAGCAATTGGCTTTCTGCTAGCTATTGTATGCATGAGCAGGTCAAAATATGGCTCATAGTCTTACTTTTTGGCACTTCTTTCTTCGCATCCTTTGGCTCTTCTTTCTTCACTTCTTTCTTCTTTGCTGCTGTAGAGGAATGAAAAGACAACAGATCAGGGAAAATGTGTGTAACAAGACAACCCATGTCCTCCAAGGACATGCAACTATGTCAAGATACTAGGTGGCCTTCAGAGGTTACTCTGTTCCTTTGATCATACCCAAAATTGGGGGGGGCAAATATCTATTTTGAGTGGCATTATTTCTTCTACCCTCCCCTTGGCAGTTTAACAATTTGATCAGTAAAATATTTGAAGTGCTGTAAGCAAAGGGGAGATGGGGCATGACTTGGGGAGAAGAAACAGAACTTTCCCTAGCAGCTTTGTAAGCCACATGAACCACCTTTAAAGGCCAGATTCCTTATGCCTTACACAGAGCATTTAGCTGCCAGTTGTCAACAGCTGTATATAGCCTGATAAAGTGGAACATTATGGCACGATGGTCATTGTTCTGGATTCCTACTGAACTCTACCCTCTTAATTTTTGTTATTTATTATTGTATTAATTATCATTTTGTGACCACTCCACGCACTCAGTCTTGGGTAAACTATACTTAGGAATTACTCTTTCTTCTTTTTTTAATAATTCTGCAAATCTAATGTAAAGAGTTGCTCTAAGCATACTAATGCACGATTCTCCTCTGTAGATGATGCTATTTTGGCTATATAAGTAACAATAACATCTGAAGACTGGAAATGACAAGAAATGTATTATCAGAGGATGTTCATAAAAACATTATTTTGAGGAGAAAACTGAAGGAATAATATTGTAGGAAGAAATCTCACCCATTAAGAGAAGGTTTGGAGAAAATAAGGTAAGCTAAACCTGTGGAAAATCTGCCATCCTGTGTTTTCAATAGACCTGAAATCACACACTTGCTTTGTGAATTCAAGCTGAGCTCTTCACATCTATCTTCATTTATCTTGATGAAGTTATTTCTACAAACTGTCTTTAAAACAGGGCTGAATGAAGTAGAGTCTTCCAACTCTATTGTCTTTACATTAACATTTTTAATATAACAGAAAGACAAAAAATATTCAATGCATCAGCAGTAATATTATTAACCATAATAATTAACTAAGAATGAAAACAACTGTAAACCTATGTTCATTCACTTAGTTAAAATAATAAATGTTATATTCTGTAGTTTATTTTTGTGAATTTATATCCCCAAAAGGTTGATATTTCTCTGGGAGCTTGGGGAGGGGGATTATATAGAGATCTCCCTGCATTTTATGCCAATATCAACCATGTGGAGTTGAAAGAGAGAGAAAGGTTGGCCCCAGGTCCCTTGGTGTGTCTTTCAAGGGCTGAAAGAAGATGTAATGTTGGATCTTTCTGGTCCTATTCCAACACCATAATCATTACATTAATATTAACATTTAATCAAATTCTGCTTTTCTTGAGACCCAATAACTTTTTAGAATGCTACTCTGGATCAAATAGTCTTTGGGGGGAAAATTGGATTTATCTGAATGTTTTAAAAGGTGGACAAGCACAATGGAAGGCAGTATTATTAATCATCTCCATTGGTAATGATGAAAATCTTAATGCAGCCCATCTAGTGTAACCAAGTGGAGAAAAATTTGATTAGAACAACCAAAATATCTATCACTCTGTGCATCCAAGCATAGTCCATCTCTGTGATAGCCTTTATATTGCTAATCTAACCTTTAATTGGACAATACAAGGGCCTGTTCCCACTGTTGAGATGAAGTATTTTCCGTCCATCCTTGAGCCAGTAGAAAAGTATATTTTATTTTTATTTATTGGATTTTTTTTTATCTTGCCCTTATATTATTATGATATTAGCTGTTCCCACTGTTGATCCCTATCCTGCCTCTAATGCTTTAACTGCATTAACTGTAACTGCAATGATCTGGACTTTTTCCGCTGCAAGGAGAGCATTTTTTATGTTCTTTGCGGGTATCCATGGACAGTGTTGGTATTAGACTGAAATAATTCCTTAAATACTAGCTAAAGACCACTTAAGAGTTTTTTCACTCGTGGCCTGGGGACCACATGAAGGCTATGTTATGGGAACGTAGTTTGAAAAAAAAGTTATCCAGGCTTGTTTGTGCCATGGTTAGCTGTAAATGGAGAAAAACTCAAAGACAAATGTGAATTCAGAAAGGCAGGAACTTTAGAACAGCACAAACATTTTAGCTGCCAATAATAGTACAACACACTGAGTAAAGCATGTTTAGATGAATTCAACAATTAAATTTAATAGCCTGCTTAGTACAGTTGCCTTTTATTCTTTTATCTCAGCTGGCGTTTGATTAATCCTTCCTAAGGGAAATATGCTTTTCTTTCTTTCACCCATAAGAATTACTTTGGGGTATGTCATTTCTTTATTTCTGATTATTTGATGTCTAAAATTAAAGCATATAATGTTATAATTTCGAATCGTGCTCCTCTGAAGCTTATTGCATTAACTAGAGAAAAAGTACAAATACTCTTTAAGTGGTTTCTTTGCTGCAAAGATCTGTCAAGCAAATGGAACAGAAAATGGCAGGTACTTTTCTAAAAAGATATTTTCACTTATTGTTGTCTTTAGCGTAGGACACTACCATGGGAACCCATCGGAGAGGTGTCAAAAAATTCAAGCTAGTGATTGTGACTATGCAAACAAGCCACACCCTCTTTTTTTACACTCATCAAGTAATGTATTTAAAAACAGACCAGGCCTTTAACTGTACTGTTAAACCTATCACCTTGCCTTTTTTTGACCTTGGATATTGCTAAACTATTTATTCAAGAATATTTACTTATTTATTTGGCTCCCACTTTACCATAGGGTAACTCTGGGCGGCTTACAGTTACATCTAAGCTAAAACATAAAAAGTTAAAATCCAACATTAAAACTAAAGACACATGGGGAGAGCAGAGGCAGTGGGGAGGGAGGTGGGATCTGTTATTACCTGTTATCAACCACCTCCATTGCGCTGTTCCCCCACAGGGGCCCCAGGCCGATTGGCAGAGCCACATCTTTAGGCCCTTACGAAAAGATAGGAGGGTTGGGGGGGGCAACCTCACATCTGGGGGCAAGAGGTGTTCCAGAGGGCAGGAGCAACTGCAGAAAAGGCCCTCCTCCTGGATCCCTCCAGGTGGAATAATTGGGCTAAGCCGGCACAAGTGGTGCAGACCAATCCCAATGGAGTGAGATGGTCCCTGAAGTATCATGCTATTTAATCACTTCTTTAAAAAAAAGAAAAATTGGCTAAACCAGTGGTTCTCAACTTGTAGTCTGTGGACCCCTGAGCAACTGCGATGTCATCACAGGGGGTCCGTGAAGGCTTGAAGAAATGTTATGATTTAAATCTTGAGTTAAGTCTTGGGGGTCCATGGCCACAAAAGGAATTTAAAGAGGGTCTGTGGTGAAGAAAAGGCTGAGAACCACTGGGCTAAATTTATGTTTTTAAAGGACAAAATAAACTAATTTTTATTGTTTTATTCATCCCAGCTATCTCTGGAAGGACGTAAATCTAACCACAACCTTAACAAGTTCTTTATTTCCAAGACAGAAATTTACTACCTTGAACAAAGCAATGGTATAAGGAAAAGGGAGAGAAATCTTGCAAGTTATTGTTTTATAGACTTGAAAGAAAATCCTTGAACAATGAAATATTGTACCACCTGTTATAGCATCATTCATCAATTTTTGTTTAAAATCTATTCTGAATTGTAACATATTTGCTTTTGATAAATTCCTTTACACAGAAATGTGGTTTGCTACATTTATCAGAGGTTCAAGCTACTAATTTTATTTCACCTCTTTTGTTTAAAAAAAATATTACTGCAACCAGATCTATCAACCTGAAAAAGATCCTGCTTCTGATAGTTTTCCAGTTGAGTGATGTAAAAAGTATGTTGGGTTTTGGCCTCTTTTTGTTCGAGATCTATACTGAAGCTTTTTCAAATAAATCCCTTAGCTCATTCTAAAGAGGCAACCATTCCAGGTTTTTCTAAATCAGGAAATTATATCACTGGGAATGTTCTAATAACTGAGAAATGGGGATGCTGAGATTTTAAGTTACTTTGTCCCTCAAAGGAGAGGGTACCTTTCTAACTATATTGATCCAGATCAGACTATATTTATAGAGGGCTGTCAAGCTTCAGGCAATATCAGATTTTTATTGTTCTTACTTTAATTCAAAATAAATAAGATCCAGCAGCCATAATTACTATGGATGCTCAGAAAGCTTTTGTTATATTCATTTGCAGCTATTGCAGTCAGTTTGATTTATTTTAGTTTCTGTAAAGGTTTATATTTGGGGTTGATAGATTTATTCAACGTCCAAATCTTGGAAGATTTACTAACTGTATATCCTTACTGTAGTTAAATTTATGTTGAGAAACACCTCATGGTTGCTCTCCTTTTCTTTTAATTTAGTTTAGGACGTCTTGCCATCCACTCAAATCCATGCAATCCAGCAGCTTCCACCCCACAAAAGATCCACTGGCTTCTGAAGGCAAATTCTGCCAACTTCCCATGGTCAATGTCATACCAGAAATTCTGAATATATCAGTGGAATTACAGTAGGCTGAACTGAGTGTAAAATTTTGTTCTACATTAACAATATTTTAGATATTTTAGACTAGATTTTTTTATTCCTAACCTTAATCTCATTATTCAAGGAGTTGAAGTCCTTTATAGTTACTCTGTGTACTGAAGAAAATCAGACTAGATGCCAGTGGCTCCCAATAATAAAATATGATTTCATTACTGTTGTTGTCCATCTATGACACTGAAGGAAGAGAGCTATGTTTGTGCACGATGATAAAAAATGGAGTCTACTAGCCTTTTCCCAACTAATCATTTTTTAAGGCATAAATTTTCATGAGTTGTATCTCACTTCATGAATAGCCAGGACACTCCGTAATAGATCTCAACGTGATTATTTAAGAAAAATAAGACATTAACAATTGTTGAAAAAATACATATGAAAAGATTTTAGAAATCTCAGAAAATCCCTACAGACACTATAGGTTTTTAATATAGTACCATTATTAATTCATAAGTTACTGGTAATTTTCCATGAAACCTACAATTCTCCATACCATCCCTCTCCCCACAATGTTTCCCCTTCATATTACCCCAATTTATATCCAGTTTAGCCAGACTATGTATGATGAAGTGAGCTGCAACTCAAGAAAGCTTATTCCTTTTAATTAAAATCATTAGTTGGAAAACATGTTGGCAGAGTTGTGGTTTATTGTCAATTTATATTGGTATAAGAATATTGAGGAACCCTTCTCAATTGATAAATTTTAATTTATCTTCTGTTCTGATACAAATGAAAAAAATTAGACAGATTATCTAGAATTCTCTTGAGTATTTGGGGTAACTAATGGATTCAGCATTGAATTTGAGATATTTGCTATGTTTATTTCACTGCATATTTACATTTTATATATATATATATATAAACACACATATGTACTTTTCTAAATTACAACTGTCTATTAAGAAAGGAATCTTAAACTTTCCACACTTACAAGTTTATAACTGGGTATCTAGCCTATCTTTGGTTACTGACTGGAGTAAGTAACTTTAGAATTTAGCTCCTCCTTGGACTCAGCTTGAGAGTTATTATCTGACCCCACTGAAACCCTGGCAGGTATTGTGCAGGTATCAGTTTCAACACCTATACTTAATACTGCAAGACATATATAAAAATATTAGCACTCAGCTTTGACCCATTTAGCCATGAGAAGGCTACATTATAAGCCTAATTTTAAAATAGCTTCCAAACCTGTTTTTTTCCATAAACTGGGCCACTCATTACGTTATTAGTTTTGATCAACTCAGTTCTGAATAAGCTGTTTTTAAAACTTCATAGAAATACAAAAAATACATTTGAATTAAATCTCAAACACATACTGCTCTTCTTGGCAGTATATTCAACTTGTTGAATTTGCTCAAAATATACATGTTCCTGGTTGAGTTGCAAGTATTTAGAATCTATCAAGATATCAAGAACTATGGGTAACTTTTGCAGGAGTTGGATAAAGATATTATGCAACCCTGGAGGATGAAATATATAATGAATTGAGGAATATTGTTAATAGTATAGTTTGCAATGGACTTTGTGGGGCTGGCATCAGAAGTAACTCAAAAGCTGCAGCTGGCCAGCTGGAACCAAATATACCAGCTATATTGCAAGAATATAGAAAAGAATAACATCAATATTTCAATTGGTTCTAATTGGTTTCTAGGCTCACTGTACAGTGGAGATATCAGGAACAGATCCCAGAGTTGCCAAAGTTGACTCTGTTTACCCACTCTGGACAATTCTTCATAAGTGGAGCAGCATAAGAATCAAAGTACTAAAATAAGCTGATTAAAATCCATTAAAAAACCAATGAGACTTTGACCTTAACAGTGTGTGTGACTTTGAATGACAGGGGGTGCTAGTTACTATACAGTTTTATATTTGTCCTTTGTTACTTGTGGTTTACTTTGCTTCATTGAACACTACCCCAAACCTCAATTACATGGTACAATTCATAAATAAATGATTTTTTTTGAAATAGTGCTTTTTCAACAAAGGGAACCAAAAACAAGTTCTTCAAGCAATACGGGCAACTTTTTGGGAGTTCTGTTTTCAACATTATTTCCAGATCTTTCCCCCCCAATTTTTATTGCTTTAGTTGTTAATTTCGTGGTTGTATGCATCTTTTAATGCAGATGCATGCATTGGTACTTTTCAATACATGTGGATAATAGAATAAAACAGACAATATGCAAAGTTTAAATTCTTTAAGCATGAATAGAAGCATTGGTATTCCTCATGTAACCTATAGCAAAGCTATCTTCCTTCCCCTCCTACCATATTATTTAGCTGAATACTAAGCTAGGTTTTAAATGGAGCAATACACAAATGCTAAAAAGTGTTTTAGGCAGGTCTGGATAGTGTAGATTTTTTTTTTTACAAAGTGTGAAGAGTGCTACAACACAGCACACAAGACCCTAAACTTGATTTAGTCTTAAACTCACACAACTGTTGTATTCAGATTGCGGTAATGAAAATATCTTATAGATGCTAAACTATTACCAAAGTAAAAATAAATTATTTGTTGAGTCAATTCTTGGTGACTTGGAGACAAGTCCATATAGTTTTCACGGCAACACTACAAAACACTCCATTGCCTTCTTCTGTGAACTACTCAAATCTGCTTTTAGCCTGGTCTCACATCACGTGCATATTGACACGAAGCACACAAGCAACAGTATTTAGGATGATCAAAAGAAGATTTGATCTTGCATTTAAATAGCTCCCCACACTAAGAAGATCATCCATGTCCAGATATGTGAATGCTCTCAAATGCCAAGTATCTCTTCTCTATTTTATCCTCATTCCCTTGCTGAATTTTTCCACAGCATTCCATGCTCTTCATGTGTAAAGACCTTCATGTGATCATTTGGAAGGGACAAAATCAAGAAGGAACAATTGAGATATAGATTTTAGGGAGCAAAGAGGATATTTGTAGGACAAGGTTTGAATGATGATGAGATGACCCTGGGGGAATTGATGTTAGAAGAATTTGGTAGTAGGGCAGAACAGGTGGAACAATTCTTGTCTGGGATTAAGTGTCACACATTTGAACAGCCACTGAATGGTTGGCTGTAACCTAAGAACCACCTGTAAAACATTTTTTGCATATTTGCTTATTCAATTTATATGGCTACCCACCTCACACAACTGACTCTGTGATGAACAATTATAAAATCAGTTAAAACCAGTGACTGAACAAAAGCTGTTATTCCAATTCCAAGTGACTACAAATCAAAATGCTGAAGCTAGAAAGCAAAAGCAGGCAAACGAATGCAAATTAGAGTAATTATAAAACTTAGTTTGCTTATTCCTTAGCAATTACAATGTGATTTCTAAGTTCAAGATATTTGTATTTTAGCCATATTTGTGTCCAAACCATTTAAACCCAGAAAATTGGATTAAAGTTAACCAAGAATCCATTAATTGCAAGTTTGTACATCTTAGCACAGTGTTTGGGTCAACAGGTATCTACTAAATTCAGTTACCCTAATGCAGGTGTGTCAAACTGCCGGCCCACGGACCATATGGAGGCCGTGCCCCCCCAGCTCCAGCAATGCAAAAAAAGTTGTGATATACTGCGACCTGTCATATGATGTGGAAAGTTTGACACCCATGCTCTAACATCTTAAAATAAATGCATCAGCTGAAGTGACAGGATGGGATGCTTTTTCCATTAAGACCATAATGCCCCCATCATTTTAAACAAGAATCCCAGCTTGAAGAAAAAGGTGATTCCTTTCTTTCCCATGCAAACAAACCCCTTATTATTGCTATTTGTTCTAAGTTATTATATTTTTGAGGATCATACTTAAAGGATAAATTGATGTTCTTTAACTGCAAATTGTGATCTCAAATCAGGTAACAGACACACATACACTTGGTTTTAACTTTATTTCTGGAAACACAGCACTGAAATAACACCAAATTGCTTAAAAAATTATTTCCTAGGTGGGATTCTTTAAGAAATTTCAAGCTAAAAATCTCATCATTTCACTGATAATCCTGTTGGACCTAATGGAAGATATAGTCTAAAACATGGGAATCAGACTACATTGTTTTAATGTTAAAAAGCATGATTTTTAATTAATATAACTGTCTACATATCAGAAATTACTATACGGTCTCCTACTGAGCTTAATGCAAAGGTATTCATTTTCCATGTGGTTAATTTACTTTAAAAAACTCTGTTCAAAATCAATCTCTTAAGAAAATAGAAGGTGACAGGCAATTTGCCAGTTCCAGTTAATTTATGGAATAAAAAAGATCAACAACCATTATTTAACAAGTTTATTAAATATGAAGGCTAACTGCTAATTGTATGATGTATTTATTTTAGATTTAAATATATATGAATTGGCATTGGGGCCAAAGTCTCCAGTTCCAGATTTAGGAATCCTACTTAGAGATTTATTATTCCATCTATGACAGACATGTCAAACTCGCGACGTCACATGACGTCGCGCAACGTATCGGAGCTTTTTCGCCATTGCCGGCAATGGGGTGGGCGCAGCTCCGGTATGATGAAACCGGCCCACGGGCCAGCAGTTTGACACCCCTGATGTATGGAACACCAACACTTTTTTAAAAAACATTTCTTTCTTCACAATACTCCCCACCTCAGGCCATTTTGTGCAATATCAACTTAAACTAGCTGGCTATATTAGGAAACAATTGGATTGCAATATTTAATCACAAACCACCAAGATCCTCTTTTGGCTTAAGAACCTGAGATATGAGCAAACTTTATAGTCAGGAAAGTATCTCTTTTTTTTCCCCAGACACAAATGAGTATATAAATCAAGAATTCTGTGAATCACAGAATGCTTATTTTCCATAAACCAAGACCTGATGGGAAATTGCTTTTGAACACATCAGGACATTAAGAATTTTTAGATCTGGGTATAATATATTGGTTTGTTCCAAAGATGTTAGCCATAGTTTTAACTTTCAGATAAAATGGCCACTGTAATAGATTGCATTTACAGGTAGTTCTCACTTAATGGTAATTGGGATTGGCAGATTCATCACTAAATGATGTGGTCATAGAGTAAACTTCATGTGACTGCATTGACTTATGATGGCAGCTGATGCAACTTTTATTGCAGTCATTAAGTGAATCCCACATGGTTACTGGGCGCAATGTCACAGGATTGCCATTTATGACACACACACACCGCCAGCTTCCCTATTGACTTTGCTTGTGGGAAGACAGCAGTGAATGTAGCAAACAATCATGTGACCACAATATACTGTGGCTGTCATAATTGCAAGCTGGTTTCCAGGTGTCCAATCATGATTATGTGACAATGGGGAAACTATGACAGCTGCAATTACAAGGACCAGTCATAAGTCTCCTTGTTCAGCACCACTGCAACTTTGAATGGCCTTTGAATGAGTGGTTGTTAAATGAGGACTACCTGTAATAATGCCTCCAATTCACTAAGCAACAGATTTTTGGGGGGGAAATAAAATTACTTTTAAAATATTGTAATTGTTAGTTTTGTTAATACTACTATTAACACTAGTATTTTAATAGGATTTGGAAAAAATGCAACTGGCTGGCACCATCCAGAAAGAAACATTTATTATATTGTTATGCAGATTAATTCATTGATTGAGCAATTGATTCATCAAGCATACTATGACTTATTTAACAAGGCAGCAACCCTTTCAATGGGACAGTAGTTATCTGATCTCCTCTACTGAATTTATTTTTTAAATGTATTACAATCCATGTACTGAAGAGCAGAGGTCCCCAACCTTTTGGGCACCAGGGACCAGTTCCGTGGAGAGAGGTTTTTCCACAGACCAGAGGGTGTGTGGTTTTGTGTGCGGCCTGCATCTCACAGATGGGCCTTTGTTTGTTTGTGCGGACCGGTTGCTGGCAAGCCGCGGCCCGGTACTGATCCACGGACTGGAGGTTGGGGACCCCTGCTGTAGAGAAGGCAGGACCTGGAGCTTACTTAAACCTCTAGGAATTTATGAACATACGGTATATTGCAATCAGACAAGTGTTTTGGATCATTTTCTTTTAAAATAGTGGCTCCTTAATTGCTCATTCTCCTACAAAAAGCAAAGAATTAATCTATTCCTCCAAGTCAGGATTCATAAGATTCCCCATGTGTTTTCTGGTGCATGGACAGAGTGTAGCTTATCAAGCAACTGCAAACAATTGAAAAAGATGGGGATTAGGAGATGAAGACTATGCAGAGATGTTTGAGCACCTCTCATTTTAGAAAGCACACTCTCTTGCATGATCCCGGACATAGTCTATTCCCTTTTAAGTGCTACGTCTGCACTCCATGCCTCCCAATAAAGCTAACACAAGGACCGGGTCCTTTCTCACAGCCTGTTTGACCCCTAATATAGCCTGGTGCGGAGTGCTGAGCTATCACCCAAAGCGATCACTAATAACACAGCAAGAGCAATGCCCCGCCTCCTCCACCCCCATCCCACCGGAAGGTTGGTCCAGCTGTCGCATGGGCTCTGCCAGGACCTGCCTGATCAGCTCTGCCTGAGATGCTTTGCATAGTTCAGGAGCCTGACGAGAGACTTGGAACCTACTCAGCGGTCCCTGGGAGAAAGCTTCTCTTCTCTCTGTAACTATCCACACGTTAAATCCGGTTCTTTCTTTATTTCACTTCACTGCCATGAATGCCTCTGAGATACTACACAGAAGGGAACAATTTGATAGGACTCTGATCCCCATTTCTTTTGTCCAGAGAAGCTAAAACTAACACACTACAGCTTTTCCCTGTGGACCAGTTTGCTTTGTTGGGGTGACTTGGCCAGCTGATTTCCTGTAACTAAATCACAGGAGTCCCATTTTATGAAGACAATATTCTGTCTTGTTTTAAAGGGCTGTGTATTTCAACTCTTGTTTAAAAATAAAAACATAAGAAGGGGAGGCAGCCATGAGGCCCAGAGTTGCCCATCAACAGTTAGCATCTGGTCACTGTCTCATACCATTCATGCCTTTATTTATTTAAATGCATCTCAGTTATAGTACTTATGTCCTACACGTACATCTCTGTATATAGAATAGCAGAACTGCATTTTATGCAACTCTGTAGCCTCTTTGGTGGCACTGACCATGCTAATGGACAGCTCTCAAGGTGTCACTGCTCTCAGAACTGTACAAGCATAATGGAAAATATTTCCCATAATGCCATTAAGGGTGTCTGAATGCTACCTGTGCAAGTCAGCATTTGGAAGAGGAAGAAGTACTGGAAGTGGATGGTGAATCTATGTAAAAGATGTTTAGTTGGCAGACTATGGGAAAAAGAGCTTTATTATCAGTCCAGCCTGAAAAGACATATACTTATAAATACTCCAATGTGACCATTTTCCTTTTAGTTACTCAAAATGATGATGTAATTTTAAAATTATTGCTTGATTGCAGAGGAAATAAAATCCTTCTGATTTTTTTTAAAAAGGGGACTTGAATATTCAGCAGGCCAATTGTGCTCAGAAAGTAAGAAGGATTGGTTAGTACTTGGATGGAAAATTATCAAGAAATACTAGACTTTAACTTAGAACAAGGTCAAAAAAAAGGCCCCAAATGCTCCAAAGAAGACAATGACATTGAGAAAACTTGCAAGGATGTGAAAGTTAAGTCACTCATCTATCACTTTATTGGGACTGATCCCTTATGATAATGGTGGGTGAGTGGGCAGAATTCAGAAATGTTACAGTAGAATAGTAGAATAGTAGAACCATTTGCATTTTGACAAAGGGCACATACAACTAGAAAATATTGGTTGTTTGGTTGGTTTTTTAACAGTTTCTAAAGAGGAAGAAGGAAATTCTTGGGATCATGGTGTCTAACCGTAAGATCCCCCAATTTAATCATTTACTTCCTAATATAAAGGTATATATCCCCCACTCCAATTCAGGAGGGATCCCCTAAACTTACCCTGCAAACATGAAGCATTAAGCAGGAGTAATATCTATGGCAGTGTTTCTCAATCTTAGCAGCTTTAAAATGTGTGGACTTCAACTGGCTGGCTGGGGAATTCTGGGAGTTGTAGTCTACACATCTTAAAATTTCTCAACAATGGCCTACGGCTTCATCTGCCCATTAATTAGAAAGGGAAACCCCATAAACTAGATGGTAATCTCACTCCTTCATTTGCAATTGGAAGCCTCAGCAGATATAAAATGAGGCTGTCCTCATCTTGAAGTAATATAGTGATTTCTTTTGAATTGTTAATCATTCCCTCTCTTTAGCTTTTAAGGATCTCAGTTTAGGATTCCATTGAATTTGGGACTGGACTCATCAACAAAATACTTATATTGTCATAGGCTTTATTTGGGAGATCTTAACTTAGGATGGTTCACTAATAGCTATAGTGATCATATTTTCCTAGAAAAAAAAAATTAAGGGCAAACCTGAAAAGGGGCAAATCTCAAAAAGATTTATAAGAATAAAAAATTGTAATTGTTTATATTTATGTCTTTGCTTTACAAAGAATATACATTAATTATATATTATATATTAATATATGTTAATCGCCATTGATATTAATGTATTGTTAAGATTATTAAGTGGTAGCATTTGTACAGTAAACATTAAATGATCCAGTTAAAAGACAAAAGTGAATCTGAACAATAAATCAATTTAAAGGCTAGCTTCCTGAAATAAAGGGCTGTTCTTTGTAATACAGGGCATATCATCACTGTACCTGTATCTCTTTCACCCCTTCCCATTAGTGCTTCTCTGACCTTTCACGAGCTCCATCTCACTTTGCCATTTTGGGGGCCTTCTGCCCTATTAGGGGCACAGAAGGAGTAGGCCCAAGAAAACAGGCATGGCCAAGTTTATAATTAGCCTCCCTGGCTTTAGGCTGCTTTTGCTGAGCCCCTAAAGTAATTCAACCCACAGGCTGAAGATGAATCCCTTGGCATCAGCACTCTGGTCAAGCTAGGCCTCTCAGTTTACTTTACTTGCTTCTTACCAAGGAGTTCATTTTCATCACTGCAAAATCCAGGCAGGTTGCTTCAAACCCAGAAATGCAAATTATCCACTGTGCAAGATTTAAAGGGGAAGGATGTCCCTCCAAATGTAAAGATAAACCTCAGCAGCAAGTTATAACTTCAAGCAAAAAAATATACAGGTAACTAAAAATATGCAGTGCTTTCCTGCACTCTCTAAGCATGCACATCTCAGTGCATATTCTGCCCTTATACAGACACACCCAACTATGTGTGAATCCATTGAGCTGAAATGAAAGATGCAGACTATACATCTTTAGATTCATTTTCCTAGAATCTGAATCTAATGCACAATATGCATTAAGTGGTACCATTTGCACAGTAAATATTAAATGATCCAATTATCAGATCCTAGAATCTGAATCTAATGCAAAATAAATGTTATACACATTCCAGGTGCAGTAGTCATTATATGCATCTTACAATATAGATATTTCCATATGTTTCATTATTAAAAAAGATTGATCCTAGGCCAGTGATGGCGAACCTTTTAGAGACCGTGTGCCCAAAAACTGGCCCCACCTACACTCCACCCCCTGCCCCACCCCCGCTCTGCCCCCATCCCCCATCCCACCTGCCTGCAGGGCCACTCACTACCTCCAGGGCTCGCTGCAGATCACCCAGGCAGCCCAGCAGCGCTATGGTGGTCACGTCCTCTGCCTGCGCCCTGCAGCATCAATTGTGCACGATGGGGTGTGAGGACAGAGTCTTGTCTACACTGCCTGGCTGCCATGTCCTTGGCTGCGTTGCTCCGTGTGGGCCACGCTCAGGGGTGATTCTCCTTCAGGGGGGCTGCTAGTGAGGAAGGGGTTGTGGGGGGAGGCGAGGCTGGGGCAATGGCATGTGTGCCCACAGAGAGGGCTCCGAATGCCGCCTCTGGCAGGCGTGCCATAGGTTCGCCACCACTGTCCTAGGCGATATCATTATGTACATATTCCCAGAATGCTTATCATAGTAATCTCAGAGTCAAAGAAGCAAAATAAAAAGTAGGTTTTCCTGTGTTTAACATAAAGCTCAAAACTAGAAGATTTATATGCCTCATGCTTAAAAATCTCATGGTGATATATAATTCAGCTAAGAGGTAGGATGAAATGCTATAGATTCAGATGTGCAATGTAGCACCAAGTATTCCATTTCTTATTGCATTTTAACTCAGCTGAATTTTGATTTAAACACTTTGTACAGTCTCTGTTCCAATAAGTATATGAAATAAAATTGGGCATCTATTCCAGCAGATCTCTAAATCACATCAGTCATATAAACACCATTCTTCACACTGTTCCAGTGTGACTTGACTTTCTCTCCATATTAAGAATGGGATTATCAAGTGTTCCATGCACCACACTAGCATCAGCCTACACATCAACTTGGATTTACAGTTGGAATGTAGCTATACTTTTATTACTTTATTTTAATATTTAGGTCACTACGCTTGAAAGTAGAATGGGAGTATATATAAATATATAAGTAAGTATAAAGCTCAAATATATTTCAGTTTTCCCCAAATAGAATGGGAATGCCACAATAAACAAGTGTTCTAGGAAATGAAATTTTAACACACCTAGAGGGAGATAGTAAGAAAAATCCTCTTATCATTGCAAAACTCACTCCCTGTCCATGTTGAATACAATGGACACTCTTACCCAGTGTTAAATTTCTACATAATACTGTTCCACCAATTTCATAAAATAGACACAGAATGTAGACAGGGTTCATACCTTAATAACTGAATGCATGGTTTATCAACATTGCTTAATTATGATTCATTTATTACTCATGGAGTATTGAATAAACTACAATATATGGGGTTCCCACAACATATTGTAATGAGGATAATTAAGCCATCATAGGTGGCTTCACAGAGTCACCTAAGCTACCACCAAAAAAGGTGGGAATAGTTTAACAAGATGGTGTGAAACAGATGCATTCCAGTCTAATCCAAAATTCTTTATTGATAAATATACAGACATAGTCTATATTTACATAAGATCTACCTCCATACCTTGGGAACATCTGTGGAGGGGTCAGAAAAGGTCAAGGTGGCAGGCATGATCATATAATTGCAGCACCTCCTCTTTTTAGCTATGTGCTATTCATATCAAAAAGAAGCAGGACTTCAATCACACATCCATCATCTTGACTTTTTTTTATTCCCCCCCCTTCCCCATACCACTGCCACATTTCAAAATGAAGAAGGATATAAGGATACCCACATACAATGCTGAGTGAAATCCACTGTGGAGTAGTAGATATGGTGTCCAATTGCAACTAGGGAATGAAATTATCATTTCCCCAACCAATTAAGATTCAGGAGACTCCCCTGCAAATTTCTTTGTTATCAATAAATAGACCTACCAATTTGTCAATTTCACAAAAAGGCAAAAAAAAAGAAAGAATATTAGGAAGACATCAACCTAAAGTAGTCTACTGGTAGTAGAAGGGAAATTGTTCATTTGCTGGAATTTTCAAACCCTCCTCCATTCTTCTTAACAGATATTGCTGAAAAGACTTGGTAAGAATCACGCTTGGATTAGCAAATACTTAGAGTTTTAGACAGATACCTGCAAAGACTTAATCATGCACAAGGGCAGATATAAACCCCTTGTGATGCACACAACTTTGCAAACATGATGGTTGTATATCAGGGTATTTTTTAAAAGCAATTTATTTCAGCACATGTAATATTACAATCAACATTCCTAAAATAGATAAATCTGTGTGGCAAAATAAATCTCTTCAGTCAACCCTATGCTGCAGCACAAATACATTTCAGCATATGATCTGGAGAAGATCCAAAATATTTGGAGAATCAAAGTCTAAATAAATTGAGTTAAACAATTAGGTCTGAAATTGGAATTGAAACTGATAGTACGGCAAGACAAAAAGTCTGGTTGGAGTGTCTGGCATGACAATAGGAGACCTAAGTCTGTGCTCCTTTCATGTAGTTCTTAGGCCTCAGAAAAAGTATCTCTGAGTGTAATATTGCCTCCAAAGTTCTACTGGATAAGAATGTGCAATAAACTACACAATAATACATTTATGGGGGCATAAATCCATGAAAAATAAACATAATTTAGGAAAATATATTAACAGGGTAATCACATGGATGTCTATTTAGAAATAAATCCACTGAGTTAATGTGATTCTCTTCTAGTAACTGAGTTCAGAATTACAGCTAAAAGAATAATCACTGAATAATTTCCAGAAACAGCTTTTGAGCCGCATACTGGAGCAATATATCTGGGGCAATTACTGGGAATGAGTAAGAGAGACAAGAGAAATGAATAAGATCAAAGGAGTTCACGGATTTGCCTTAAATTTCCATTCACCTTATCTGTAAAAATAAGATTAGTAGTTTTCTGTGCTACAGTATGGGCACAGTTTATTTTCTTTCAGACGGCTTCTTTTTTAAAAAAAAAAAAAATCTCAGGCCAGCTTACAGCCCTGGACTTTTCTGGTAATCTCCCATCTAAGTACTAATCAAGTCCAACCATACTTAGCTCTTTTTGAGATCAGCCAATTGGGCAAATGTATATTTAGAAATAGTTGCTACCACCTTAATAATAAAATGAGTGCTAACTCTTGAAGGACAACTTCAAGGCCCTGCTTTCCCTCTATCAATCTTCCTCAAGAGCTTGAACTAGACAGCCCTTCAAACAGAAGCCTCTGGAGCAGGAATACCCAGTCCAATTTCCTTGATTTGCTGAGTTTTTCCAGAATTTAACTTTTTTTCAGAGGATTGACCAAAAATTATTTAGTTTGAGGGTAGGGAGGAAGATGACCTACTTCAGGTAGGTGGCAGATTTATTATCCTGCACCATGCAATTTCCTGTACCAAATCTGTATTCACAAGGCATTTTTGGTTCAAATCAATCTTTCGAATCCATTTACTATGTTGCATCAGTTTCTCTCTAAAATGTGTTTCTTTTGCTTTTCATATTCATCTCTTTACCAGCATATTTATCCAGCATCTTTTCCTACAAAAACAATCCCTTTGACAAGATACACAGGACTTCAGTCAAAAAGAAATGCTTATTCTAACTTTAATTTCACTGAGTATTCATGTTGTATCTTACAGCAATACATACATTTCCTCAGTTGGCTAACAGTTCAGGTTATATTGGTCCTCAGTCCATGTGGATCCATAACTGAAGTATGATCTAAACATATGACTGAAATTCCTAGCTCAAAGTTCATAATTTTAGCCTGTTGTTCCAACTCCAAATTTTTCATCCCTCAACAAGCCACTTAGCACTCTTTTTCCATTGCAGATACTTAAGGGTTTATCCAAAGTTCCTAGCTCATAAGTTGATGTCTGATGATAGATGTAAACCCTCACAAACATAAACACATGTGTACCCACCCACACCAGTCCTCCTACCTCAAATTAGCTAACTGTACTCCCATCTATCTATCCATAGCAACACAATGCATCCTCTCTGTTTTCATACACTTCTCACCTTCTTATTTCTTTATCCTGGGTTGATGACACCTGTTAGGTGACAGTGATGTGCAATGCATCCAAGACCTTGGCAGTGAGATATGGAAAAATTGGTTCATCTCTCTTGGCATCACAAACCTGGTACCACATTTCCATAGTCTCATCTACATCAGGTTCTTTGAACTAATTTCTTCTCCTTCCCAGTCCTTCTTTGGTATGCCAACCCCTTAGCAGAGGTTAAAAGGTTAAAAACACTCTAAACATCTCCCAAAATCCAGCTCCAAGGCCACCCATAATATGAGGCAAAACGAGGCAATGGCTCTGGTTGAGAGATCTGGGGGCAGAGGCAGCAGCTAGAGGTATGTGCTACATGTTGGGTCCTAAGCTGGCCTGATGACCAGTGAAGCTGATTATTATTAGGATGAAAATACTTAATGGTCAATCCATTTGGCTTCTTTCAAAGGATCATTATGTACTTGGTCCCAGGGAACTTATTGCCCTTGGATAAGCCCTGCTGAGCCTCAGTTCCTATTAGAAAAGGAAGGTTATTGTGGCACAGATATGGAACCCCAGAAAAACCATAGGTTTCCACTTCTTGCTTCAGTGATAATTGCCAAGAGTAACATACATTCCTTGGGTCTGCAGATCAGAGAATTCAAGCAAGCAAACCAAATCAATATTTGAATGTCTGCTTTGGAATGGAATCAAGTCATTTCATTCCTCCTGATTTTTAAGAAGGTACATTCAGGATTAGGAACATCTGTGATCTACTCTTTTTTTAAAAAAATAATTTCCAAAGTCATAATTCAAAATTATTTCCAAAGCAAAGTTATACAGGTATAACTTCTGTTAAATCAATCTGAACGTTGAATTTTGTTCTGTGTTAGTATTAGGTTAGGGGCCACACATTGTTATTTCTACACCAAACCTCAAAGCTAATTATCCCAATTGTTCATGATTTCAGCAGAATTATTTGGAAGAGAGGCAGTGAAGGAGAAACCTTATCCTGCAAGTATTACTAGAATTCTGCTGGTCTGGGTTCTGGCAGTTCTCATATCTAGAAAGTTCCAGATTGAAGAACTCTGTGTTTTTGACGGAAGGAAAGGAAGGTAATGGAGGTACCAGATCCCATCCCATTGCCTTGTAATGCCAAGGCAATTTCTGTTGGGTGGGAATATAGGATAAATGTTGATACATTAAGCAACCGGAGAACAAGGGGAGACTTGCGCCTTACATGAAATCCTTGCTGCAAGATGTTTCAAGGGTAAAACATAGGTGATGTCACAACATTTCATCAATTTGGCATCACTGTGCTTAAGAACAGATATAAGTCCTGTACTTATGATTGGTTGCTTAATGACTGTTGAAAGTTATGATGAATTATGACCTGTTTTCCAAATTACGACCTGTTTTCCGAATTATGACGGCCCCACAAACCACATTATCATATTTTGGGCACTTGGCAATCAGCTCAACTTTATGGCCATTTGCAGCATCCCATGGTCACATGGCTGGGATTTGCGACTTTCTTGCCAATTTCCATCATTTATTTTTTGTTTCTGGCAAAAATGCCAGTCAGGGAAAATGGATTCGCACAATGATCATGGTGTTCTCTTTACAACTGCCATATTCACTTAATAACACTAGTGTTTGCTTCATAATTGTAGGAAAAAAACCAAAAGTAATTTTAAATCCAGTCATGTGATCCTTCCATTTATGACCACAACAACTTACAACCTTAATTCTGGACTTTATTACTGTTGTAAGTCGAGGACTACCTGTACTTATGTTCACAACCAAACTAGCACATCAGGTGTGCAAGTGGCAGGCATGAAGGAAGTATAGGTTAGGACCTGGTCTTACTCCACTTTACTCAATTGTTTTAATTTATTCAATTTTGCTTTACTTTACTTAATTGCTTACCCCCATTTTACTCAATTGTTGCATGCGATAGTCATTTAACTCTCCATAAATAGGAAGGCTCGTGTTGAATGGCAGTGGTAGCTAGTCTTAATTAGTTCTGTCTCCTTGGCAAATGTTTTCCTTAATTTGAGAATAGTTAAAATGAACAAAGAAAAGATTCCTGTGGATTGGATTGCAGGAATTCTTTCTACTTTCCACCGCCAAAGTACTGGGTTTCTTCTTCCTTAACATCTTATCTCAGCACAGGGACATTTGGTTTACTTGGGCAACACACAATATAATCTCTATCCTTTTATACTACATTTTCTTCAAATCCTACTTTTTTATTAATTTTTTGTAATTGTGTTACTATATAGCTCTTTCTAGTTATCGTAACCCCTGTAATTATTATAACCACTTTAAATATATAAAAATCACTCTTTTATATATTTTGGTTCAATATTCCTTTGATCTAAGCATGACTTCCGTTGCTTATCCACAAAAGGAATGATAAGGGATTTTGAAACAGAATACCTATATATATGATCTGTGTTTGTTAAGAATGTCTTTTTATAATCTAGGTGTATTTTAACAGTTTGAATTAGAATAGAATAGAGCTGGAAGAGACTTCGGAGGTCTTCTAGTCCAGCCTCCTGCTCAAGCAGGAAGACCTATACCATCTCAGACAAGTGACTGTCTAGCCTCTTCTTAAAAATCTCCAGTGATGGAGCGCCCACGATTTCTGGAGGCAAGCTGGTTAATTGTCCTCACTGTCAGGAAGTTTCTCCTTAATTCCAGGTTGCTTCTCTCTTTGATCAGTTTCCAACCATTGTTTCTTGTACTGCCCTCTGGTGCTTTGGTGAATAATGTGACCCCCTAAAATATTGGAATACTGCCCTAATGTCTCCCCTATTTCTTCTTTTCTTTAGACTAGCCAAACCCAAGTCCTGCAGCTGTTCTTCGTATGTTTTAGTTTCCAGATCTTTAATCATCTTAGTTGCTCTTCTCTGATTTTTTTCCAAACTTTCAACATCTTTTTTGTGATATGGTGACCAAAATTTGCTGCAGTATTCCAGGTGTGGTCTTACTAGGGTTTTATAAAGCGGTACTAATACTTCGCTTTATAGATCTTGATTCTATGCCTCTGCTTATACAACCCAGGATTGTATTAGCTTTTTTGGCTTCTGCTGCACACTGCAGACTCATAGTCAAGTGATCATCCACTAAGACTCCAAGGTCCCTCTCACAGTTACTATTTTTAAGCCAGGTCTTGCCCAATCTGTACTTGTACCTTCGACTTTTCCTGCCTAAATGTAAAATTTTGCTTTTCTCCATATTGAAACTCATTTTGTTGCATAGGGCCCATTGTTCAAGTTTGTCTAGATCTTTTTGGATCCTGAGTTTGTCTTCTGGGGTGTTGGCTACTCCCTGCCAGTTTGGTGTCATCTGCAAATTTAATGAGTTCCCCTTCAATTCCCTCATCTAAGTCATTGATGAAGATATTGAAGAGTACTGGGCCTAAGAAGGAACTTTGTGGTACCCGGCTGCTTACTTCTCTCCATGTGATGTAGTGCCATTGAGGACTACTGGTTGAGTACGGTTTGTCAGCCAGCTACAGATCCATCTGATGGTGATGTGGTCTATTCCACCTTTTTCTAGCTTACCAAGGAGTAGGTTGTGGTCTACTTTATCAAATGTCCTACTGAAATCTAAATATACTATGTCCACAGCATTTCGGTGGTCCACTAGTTTAGTCACTTTATCAAAGAATGAAATAAGATTGCTTTGGCATGATCTGTTTTTAAGAAACCCTTGCTGGCTATTAGTTATAACTTTGTTTGCTTCTAGTTGTTCGCAGATCTGTTTTTTGATTATCTTTTCTAGGATCTTCCAGGTATTGATGTTAAACTGATTGGTCTGTAGTTTCCTGGATCTGTTTTTTTCCCTTTCTTGAAGATGGGAACCATGTCAGCCCTTTTCCAATCCTCAGGTACTTCCCTGGTGCTCCAGGATTTATGAAAGATGTGGTGCAATGGTTTTGAGATAACATCTGCCAGCTCCTTCAGAACTCTGGGATGTAATCTGTCGAGTCCCAATGATTTATATTCGTCAAGGTCAAATAGGTGTTCTCTTACCATTTTCTTGCTTATTTTAATTTTTGTTTCTAGTTTGTCTTTAGTTACAGTGCTTAGTTACAGTCACCCAATTGTTTTTTTAAGTATTTTTTAAAAAGCAATGTATATGCATATGTGTACACAGTTACAGATATAAAAACAATCTAAAACCACAGCAGGACTTTCCACTTCTAATGTCCCAGTACTGGACAGTAGTTTGTGGCATGTGTTTATGCTATAAAAACCAAGTCTATTTCTCCCACTACTGTAATCTTATGCATTGGTAGATAGCACTTGATTATGTTATCAATACAGCAGATATCAGATTGCATTTATTATCACATATCTACAAAACCACAGTTCTATTTGGAGAAATATCTTACCAAATATACTGCTGTCTCCAGAAATTAGAATATCTCCACTGCAAATCCTGCTCAATTTTTTTTATGAGAAGTGACTTTGCTTTACATATTTAAACCCTTAAATTAAACATTTCCTGCAGTTGAGTTTTATAGTAAGCACGGTGTCAGCCAATTAATGACATCTAAGCACTTTTGCTGCTTCATTCACAACTAATAAATCATCTCTGATATCTGAATACAGCTATTAGAAAGGATTAACTAGCTGTGAAAGAGATAAGTATATACATCCCCGGCAAATAAGTATAAGTTATCTTAAATGATGTAGCCATCTGGTGACAAGATGAGACGGCAAAGTGAAAGCAAACCCTTACCTAGTCTTATTCATTTTACAAATGATTCAAGGTGTGGCTGTGTTAAAGCATGACTATCTATTATTCAAGATTATCATACTGTATTGCCATCAATATTTTTGCTTTCCAAAAAAGCTAGGAGAAAAAGAAGAAGAAAATGAAGGAAATAAAGAACTTTCAAAGTAGGGTGGGAGGGAGAAACAGTGGATCCTTCAGATATTTTTGGTCCTCTCAGACCCAGCAAGGGATCGATGTTGATGATAGTAACTGGAATCCTAGAACATCTGGAACATCAAAAATTCTCTATATTCCCTCCCTAAGTTGCACTAAATTCTAGTTCAGCTTTCATCAGCTGCCCTCCATAATGGCCAAAAATATTGGAAACTGTACTCAGTTCAAGTTCTGAAAATCACTCTGTTGTGGGAAATGATTACTGTACAACTGTATTTGGCCCCATATCAGAGAGAGAGAGAGGGGGAGAAGGAGAGGGAGAGGGAGAGAGAGAGAGAGAGAGAGAGAGAGAGAGAGAGAGAGAGAGAGAGAGAGAGAGAGAGAGAGAGAGAGAGAGAGAGAGAGAGAGAGAGAATACACATGAACAAAAAAGACCTTTGGATACTTTTTGGACACAAGGAAATACAGTTTAAGGTAAACTTCTCATATTATGCTGTTTGTTTGTTTTAATGTTTTGTGTAAAACCAGCTAATGTAATTTATGTCTCACTGTGCAATATATGAACCAAATAAACTAGGCTTTGTGCAGTGTGTTAATCCAGCCCAAATGTCAAGAGTACGCAACACAAAGACGAAAGGGTAGGTAACAAATTAATGCAATTGCATACATATAGTAAACATTTTGTAAGAAAGACAAATTTTGAGAATGAGAGTTCACAGTTGGCTAATAATCAGAGATGGAAGTTCTCCCTGATCTGGAAGCAAGATTAAAAACTACTGAACTCAGAGGGGTGCTGAAGAAATTGTGACATCTATACTTGGTTAGGTTTTTACATTCCATTATTCTGCTAAGAAAGCCCAAATTGGTGTAAGAGTTTCAATCTGTCATTTTATTCCCATAAAAACCCTGGGAGGTAGCTTAGACGAAGAGAAACTGAATCCGATTAACTCCTAAATCAGTTTAATCTCCATAGTTGGGCCCATGGTCTCTCTTTACATCTTTTTTAATGGACCAAGAAGAATTTCTGCCTGAAATAATTGATCCATTACTTTTATTTTCTCTTTGCTTTCTGTTATTTTAAAACATACAGGAAACTTTCTGCTTGTCTGTGAACATGATAGAATGTAACAGAATATCATATACTATAGAATATAATGGAATCTACATAATCATAGAATATAATACCCTTACATCAGGAAGTTTTAACACTACTTTTTCATCCTCATGCTCAGCACTCAATCAACACTCTCAACCCATCACTATTTTTATGCCCCCGTTTTCCCCTTCACTTCTTACAATATATCTACTTGGGTGGTGGGCCTAAATTATTGTCTCCAACCGTTTCCTGTGGCAGATTGAAGCAAAATCCTTGTCAGACTTCAGAGTCCCCTTTCAGTTCCATCTTAGCAACCATCACATCACAAGCAAAGCACCAATACTGTAAATGGCACATTCCTATCCATCAATTGGCAAAATTCAAAGACAGAGCGATGAGGAGATCAGGGGCCAAGCACAGCATTCGCATCCCAAACAGAGCAACCTGGACAGGGTACAAGCCCATATCAGTTATTACTAACCTTCCCTGGCTCAATATTTTATCTTTAAAAAAGAAAAGAAAAGGAGAGGGATTGTTATCTTCTGTGTCCAGATGGATTTGATGACATTTAGCTCCCTTACCAGTTTTTGCAGGCTCAGGCATGGTTCAAACCGCAGGGCAGATAAATGCTGGGTCTGCTCGAGGTTAGGTTTTCCCTGGAGAATGCACTCCGGCTAGTGGCTTTAAAGACCCAGCAAAGGGGACACAGAAGGTGTCACCTGACCCCCAGGGCCTGTTGCCAAATTCCAGAGCTGTGGCATAAACATCTTCAAATCCGCAGCTTGGCTTTACCAAAAGAGAGAGAGAGAAAGGGGGGGTGGAGGGAGGGGGAAGAAAGAAGAGAGAGAAAGAGAGAGAGTCCATATATGGGAAATGGGAAAGAGAGATGTACAACCAGGAATGGGTTCATATTTGAGAAAAGAGGAACGTTTATCACAGGAGCATCTCCATTAAAATACCCATTATGAAAAATATAGGAATCATGAAGACAGTAATTCTTGAACCAAAATCATGTATTTGTTGGTTTTAAAAATAGATATCCTGTCTTTATATCAGCTACAGGATGGGTAAGGGGGGGCTAGGAGGCACATTTTGAAATCAGTGGACCATACCATCCATTAAAAAGAAAGATATTCTACACCCTAAAATAAATAAGTGGACAAGGAGACTCTAGAATCACTAGAAGAGATTGTAAAGGGGCTTTACTTTCATAAAGTCAAAGTAGCTCTCTTAAAACTGGAACATATTTCTGTTCATTACCACCTGAAAATATGTATGTATGTATTTATTTAGCTAAATTTCTTTTATACCTGAGTGAAAGTGCAGGCAGATATTTATCATGATTTGATTAAAAGTTGATAATCCTGTCAAAGATCTGACAAAATTGTTTCAGGGACTGGAACTAAAAGTAACAATACTTATACTTAAAAGTTATAGGAAAAAGAAAAACCCTGATCTGAGCATATGTTATCCTCCTTTTCAGTCTAATGATTCCCAGATTCCTATTAACCTGTTCAAGCTAGGAAGGGGAGGGATCTGTCACATAAATCAGTATAAACTGTCGTTCCACCTTGATTAAAATTTTCCAGTCCAGTCTTCTATTCCCTGACATACTACTTTCCAAATATGTCGACATTATATCTTCTAGGTTTCCTAGTTAGTAGATTAACTATGACATCATCTAGCTTGGATTTGGGAGACTGAAACCAAGGGCTTAGAATCAGCAGGATGAACAAGACCATTCCCAACATGAGAGGGT
This sequence comes from Protobothrops mucrosquamatus, assembly GCF_001527695.2. Taxonomy (NCBI): domain Eukaryota; kingdom Metazoa; phylum Chordata; class Lepidosauria; order Squamata; family Viperidae; genus Protobothrops; species Protobothrops mucrosquamatus. The sequence goes on from NW_015386394.1 coordinate 2,316,614, forward strand.
GTTAGTAAATGACGGAATACATGTTACCAACGGGTTGGGGAGTTAGAAATAGTTATACTGCTGCTATGTCTAGCCCACTAAATCCCTGCGAAATTAATACTGTAGTGGGATTCTAAAGAATACTGAAGACTATTTCTGATTGCCCAAGGTTCCCTCTCTGCTGTTGTCACTTACAGAGACAAGCCCAGGGAAGTGGCGTCTCTCTTTTTCCAAAGAGCCTAAAGCATTACTGCCAATCACAGCACACAGCATGCCATGATTTTCTTTTTAACAAGCCATTCTGGGGGGAGTGAAAAGAGGTCCCTACACTTGCAGGAAAACCCTAGAAAGAAACAAAAATGCAAACCACTTGATTAACAAATTGATAGGATATTAATTTAGGCTTCAGGTCATTGTGTCCACCCATCTGCCAAAGAAGACATGCTATAGCACTGTTTTGGTGTGAAAATGTAAAACTAATAAAATAAATGGAGGCTATGTTTGGAATCAAAGCTTCCTGGTTTTGTAGGTGGGTGGAGTGGGGCAAGAGACACCACTCTGGCTTACTGATCAAGGCAGGTCAGTAAAGGTAGAGAGCAGTTGTGGCAGTATTTGCACCCTGCCAGGATCTATCTCCTTTCCTTTGAAAGAAGGGATCCTGACTGACTGACCGACTGACTGAAAATTGGAGCCTCTTTCCAACCTTCCTGAAAGGTATTCAGATTCCAGACTTCTCAAAAAGATTCTATCTATCTACTTAGGCATTAGTGCCCCTATGTGGTCATAGGAGGTAAACATCGCTCAGTGAGTAGGACTCATCAGACATATGTGCAAAGCAACTCTATAGCTCTTGTAATAACTATTTATTCATTTCATTTCTCTCTTCCTGTCTTTCAGGAGCCCAAGGTAGCATGAATGGGGTTCCATTACCCACTTTTTCTCCCAACCAAAGCCTTGTAAGGTATGTTGCACTGTGAGAAAGTGAATGGCCCAAAGTTATCTGGAAGTCTCCTTAGCTGAGGGTGGAATAGAACCTGGTGTCATCTCTCCAAATCCAGAAAATTGCCCGTTACATCCTACAGCAGTATTTTTCAAGAAATATATCTTGAGAAGCACTACCCTGCAAGCTGTCAGTATGTTAATCCAAGTGAATTTGCTTCAACTGACACCATTTGTCAGAGGTAATACATTGCTTCAATTTTGCATTTGGAAAAAAAGGAAGAACAAAATGATGACAAACCATTGCTATTACCAGTATATCCAGGTAAATACCAGAGGTCAGCCATGATACAAGAAATTCAAACTTTGCTGCCATCTAATGGTTGCCCAGGTTTTTTTCAACATGAACATTATGCTTTCTTTCTAATGCAAGCCGATCATACATTTAGCATTTGGGAATTGTTGCTAATTAAACTTAAGAGCAGCAGAGTTGATTCAGTTCATACATCACAGTAAGCCATAATTTATTTATTTTGAGGAATGAATCATAGTTGTCAGAATCATACCATGCAGGCTTATTATTAACCCCAGTGGTTGAGTACATTCCTTCTGAGCAAAAACCAAACAGATCCAATGTAATATTAAGCCTTCCATTGATTGTTTCTAAATGTAAAGAAATTTAGTTTCAGAGGGAGAGCCAGTTTGACGTAGTACCTTAGTTAAGGCGCTGGACTAGAAAGAGGTAGATCATGAGTTCTACTTCTCACTTTAGGCATGAAGCCAGCTGGATGAATAATCTTGGCTCAGTCACAAGAGGGAGAGGCAAAAGAGAGATGCAAAACAAAAAAAGTGATAAGAGCTTTTTCACTCCTAAGAAAGCGGCAATGGCAAATCACTACTAAAATCTTATCAAGAAAACTTCAGGGACTTACCTGGGGAGTCAAGACCAACACAAAAGCACAGAATAAAAGAGCCTCATTAGGAGCCCAATTAGCATTAATTGTACATTTAACTTAGCACATAGCAAGATAACACCTAATTTGCCTCATCCTCACAGATCTGTGCTTATCTATTCAGTGAAACAGAAGAAATGCATCACATCCTCCCACCAAAAGAAGACCCCAGTTTTGTTTCTGCATGAAATATCCATATGCAAATCCATAAGCATATAAATGCCAGTTTCAGTGTGCCACGTGTTTGAGGTTATACATGGCATATGGCCTAGTTATTTAAGAAACCTCCTGCCTCCCATAGTATATGCTTGGCTGATCTGATCTGGCAGGGTTGGCACTTTCCAGGTTCCTTCAGTTAAATAATACCATCTGCAGGGAACATCATCTGTGTAGCAGTGAGGGAGTCCAGACAGGAAAACAAAACCATGCCTTTATTGTGGATTACTTTAACAGAATCTTGAAAATCTGAAAGAACTTCTCCTCTCCCCTGCCCTTACTTTCCAGAAAACTACTGGAGAAGGTCCTTTCTTAAATGCTTTCTTCACCCCAATCCAATGGTGGGATTTAGCCGGTTTGCACCACTTCGGCAGAACCGGCAGCTAATTTTTTGTTGCCCAGGCCCAGAACGGACTTCCGGAAGCGGCATCCACACAGAGAATCGGTTGTTCACATATTTGAATCCCACCACTGCCCCATTCCTTCCTTTGGACTCAGATTTCTCTTGTAGGCATTATCTAAGGCTGCAGCTCTGCCTCTTGTCTCCTAAGGTCTATTACAAGCCATGCCTGCCTTCTAGAATGAGATCTCTTTGAAGATTGAGATGCCCCACCCCACCCCCACTGATGTTTGGAAGGGCGCAGAAGAGCTGACATTTTACCCAGGCCCTTGGCAGGCATGATTGAACCTCCCTTTTCTTCTTTTTCTTTGTTTTCAGAGGGGTTTTTTTCCCCTACCAACTTGGTTCTTTTTTGTTGGGGGGGGGGGTTGTTGTTGTTTTAATGTTTTTTTTAGTAATTTGTAAACTGTCAGAGTCGTTAAATTCAGGCAGCATATACATGTAGTAAATTATTATCATCACATGAAAACTTATACAGAAATACATCCCTATTAAGGATTGTGACAGTGTGCCCTAGTCACATGGTCACAATTCAGAGTGCTCAATGTTAATGATCAACTTCAAATTTCAAACTCCCTCTCCGTTATGATGATGGTTTATCTTGATACCAGCTTTTGTCCTTAGGCTTGAGTGGCATGGGCATCCAGTGTGTGTGTGTGTGTGTGTCAAAAATGTCAAGATGGCAGCTACAACACTGTGAATATAGTTCTGCTCCTTTTCTTATCTATGTCACACTAAGAAGGATATTGTGGAGTTCAAAAAGAAGTGCAAAGAAATAAGCAAAGTTTGGGAGAAAAACATCTAAATTAAAAAGAAACCCAACGCCCCAGCCTTTTCCAAGATGGTGCTTTCCGGAGAGGTTAGGTCTGTGGCTTCCAGAATTCTCAGCCAGCATGGGATTTGTAGCTTAAACTCATTTGGTTTGTGAAGGATGCTATATATTAAAATTAAAATTATTTTTGATAAAGTACCAAAAATACAGAGGGAGCAATCTCATGCAGATTCTGGGATTTGAAGAGGTAAATTAAATAGAACAAGGGCAAGGTTTTCTCCCCTCCTCACATACACAGATGCCCTGGTCTGACCATTCTTTCATGCTTTTCCTTCTATTTGGCTGGAGAAAGGCTACTTCAAAGTGCAAAGAGCTTCACCCACCAGCATCCTTCCCTCCCAGTGTTTGAATGACTGCAAAACAATTCAGCTGTAACTAAATTCACTGTTGTTGTAAACATTTATTAGCAATTTCTAAAATATGTACAAAAGATATCCATTTTAAAAATAATCAGATTTTAACCAAAAACTCCTCACTCTGTAGTATTAAATAAACATTTCAACTCTATATTACACACTCAAGTCCTGGGCCAGAAATTTGAGTCTCCCCCTGTCCCCCCATTGCTGCCCCACCCCATCAACACTATATATTTTTTTTACTATTTGAAGACCTCCTGAAAGCTCTCTCATGTTTAACCTGCCTGTTCTTAGACCCAAGCCCTCTGGGCCTCATCTTGTGCTTCCTCCAGTTACAAAAGGCCAGCCCACAAAACTGGAGTTGCACAACATGATTAGCTGTAACTCAACAAACCACAGTGATTTGGTTACACAACCAATTCTAGTTAAGCCAGCAAACTGTGGCTAAACAAAACATGACTTATCAAAAGTGGTGCATCTGTCTTGACTCCCAAGGGGAGAGACTAGTAGAAAGTCTCGCCGACATGAATAATCTGCTTCCTTCCCACCATGATGCTCAAATGATGCTAACTCAGGCCATTTCCACATCTCCACTGTTTTCATTTCTCAATCTTTAGAAGCAATTTGTAAGTGATTGCTTCTACCAACTGAAGAACTAGAAGTAAAGATCACTGCCCTGATCCAAACTTTGCTGAAACTAGAGCACTAATTTTCAACCTTGGCAACTAGGGTTGCCAGGTCTGCTTCCAAAAAATAGCGAACAAGCGGGGGGGGGGGGGGGTTAAGTAGTAAAAAAAGTAGACTGTACAGCTTTAGATTACGTACCATTTCATCATAAAGCTTTTGAATAAAAAAAATGTCCACTATTTTGTGAAAAAAAATAGTGAACATAATGTGAAAAAAGTGGACTGTCCACTCAAATAGTGGACACCTGGCAACCCTATTGGCAACTTTAAGGTGCATGAACTTCAACACTCAGAGAAAAGTGACTTCCTCCTGGGAGTTGAAGTCCATACATCCTAAAATTACCAAAGTTGAAAAACAATGCTCTAAGCGACAAATATCCCCTTACTTCCAGTACAGAAAGGGAAACTAGCAAACCCATAAATTATGATTTCTTGCTGAAAGAAGAAACTGAAAAAACTGAGAGGGTGCTACAAAGTTATCAAAGTCAAGGTTCAGATGTTCCTCAGGTTATGACCTTGAATGTTCGGAGAACATTCAAGCTTGGGACAGTGCTCAACAACTTATAGTGGGTTCTCGAAGTTCCAGCCATCACAGTATCCCCACAGTCATGTGATCACAATTTCCAAAGTTCTCTACTGACTACCGACAAGTAACTTTAGTAATGAAGCTGGCAGGAAGTCAGAAGTTGTGGTCACATGAGGTTCTTGCTCAACAACCCACATGGTCATTGCTGAACAATACAAACTGCTTTACTTAGCAACGGCAACTCCAGGCCTAATTGTTGTCATAAGCCAAGGGCAACTTATACCAGAGATGAATTGGAAATTATTTAGTTCAGTCCTCCAATACTATCAATGCTGCAAAAATGTAAAAATTTTGAGTTGCTACCAAATCCTTGTGTGGAGCTGCCATGGAGGATTATATCAAACCAGAGAATTCATATAAATCCCAAGGTGCATATCTGCCTCTGGTTTTCTTCCAGAGTAGTTGTTGGATCAAAGGACAAGAGAGGAGTACTTTTTCAGACCAGTACTTGTGGGATGATGCCTCTTCTTACCAATTTTCTTTATTCTTTCCAAGCCAAAAGAATGTTGGAAAGAAATTACTTAAAGAAACTGTATAGGTGTTTTAAAAGACTCTAACCAACTGTCCTTCCAGATTATTCTCTAAAAACTGAACAGAACAGAACCAAATTTGGTGTGAGGAAGGAAGCTGGCAAAAGATTAAAAAAATGGGTTGAATCAGGGCAGTAACTTAGATTGTGGCTGATTCATCCATTCTAAGCCGAGTCCCTCTTCCTTCCTGGTCATATGAGTGGAGTAGCTATTAAGAGATTGGAAAGAGTTCCAGAAGTGTGCTCTGCACAATTTTCCTACTTGCTCCAAAGGTCATTCATGTTGATGAAACAGTAAGGCATGGAATGGCAAGAGAATAAGGGAAGCATTGGACTGAGCCCTGTGCAACTGTAGGAAGACACTACAAATATTTTAAGGAGGGGCCATAAATCCATTAAGGCCATACTCAAAAATAATTTAGCAGCTCTGCTGCTGTCTCATTCCTTTTTCATTCCACCAAGACCCCCCAAAAGAGTTGATATGAGCACTGGTTCTCAAACCATCCAGGAAAGATCAATCCAGGAATCCCAGCCAGATGCATCTTAGCTGAACTCCATTTTCCCATCCCAAAAAGGAACCCCCCCCCCAAGTCCTGGTCCATAAACCTTCCCCTAAAGTGCAGATCCCCCCACCCAATAAAAGCCCTCATTGCTTTCAGATTCTCCCTCCTTGCTTAATGCAAAGCATTTGGCACGTTTTCTAATACAGCCATACTGGCAAATGCCCAAATATAGTTTTCAAGAAAGCCAGCAGAGGAAGCATTTCATGGGAGGTTATTCTGGCCCAGGAGTCTTGAGGGCTTTAGGAAGAAGGTGATGGGCTCAGCAGTGAGGTCCCAAACTGGTACGTGAGCTTCTTTTTCACCTTGCGGATCTCGCCCGTTTTGCCATAGTTGCGCAGAGCTCGAGCCATTTTTTGGTAGGTCATTTTTTTGCGGTTGCCTTTCTGCTGGCCCCAGCGATGTGCCAGAAGCTCCTTGTGCTTTGAAGAGAACTGGAAGATGCCTGCATCACGCTGCACCCACCACACACATTCTTTCATGTCACCACCTTCAAGGAGCTCCAGCAAAAACTGGTAGAGGCGGAGTTTTCGGCGAGAGCCTGCAGAAGAGACCAAAGATCGGGATGGACAGATGTGTCAGATGCCCCCCACCATCTGCTGTTCAGAGGAAAGCACTCCCCCAAGGAGGAAAGAAACCAGATTGCCATGACTGCAGCCTCTCTTATTCTCAAGGATGGCAGAGGTCTGAGAGGGCTTTTCAGCATGTCACAAGGCCAAAAATCTCTGCGACAAATTTCACATTTGTCTACCTGAATCTCTGATGGTAAATTAAAGTAAAATCTCTTTTTGGATTTCCTCCAAGAGTTAGGATATCAGGGGGGGGGCGGAGGACTTCTTGTGGAGAGTGGGAGAAGATCACAATCCTGACATTTCACCATTTAGCTCGAAGAAAATTCTCCCAAGCAATGGAAATTCACCCTGATGCTTGTTTTGTTATCCAGATGAAAACTGCCCTTAACCTTCCTCATTTGTTCAGAAAATAGGAACAGTTACTCAAGGCTGGGAATAGATAGGGTTCTAGCATCATATCACAGGATCTCTTCCATTCAGCTAATCATGCAAAGCAACCATTGGTTGTTTTATAGGCTATTCTAGAGAGGTTGAATAGGAACAAGAGACTTTTTGCATAATATCAATATGGACTTCATTTCACTAAACAGCACCTGTGAACAATGCATCAAGCTAGCACTATGGCATACTAGTATAAATAAGAAAGATGGTTGAAGAATCCTCACTATTAATTGTATACTGTAGACCAATAGTTAACTCTACCATGACAAAAAGCAGAGTTACCAGTTTCAGAATGAATGTAGAACTGATTCTAAGATTGAGAGGGGGCAAGGGGTTAAGAAAGGAATTCCCATATATACCTACAGCTAAGTCATAAGCAGGCAAAACAAAAATTAATAATTAAGAGATTTTCCTTTGTGGAATAATAACCAACTTCCTTGAGATGGCAGATGCTTACAGATTCTTAGTAGCATATTCTGATAAAAAAAATATCCTTATTTAGCAACCACAATTGGAATTGGCAACTCAGTCAGTAAAGCAAAGTGGTGGTTAAGTTAAACTAGGATTGTGTTTACAATCTCACTTCAACTTTCCGTTGCTTTAGGGATCTGCGAAGGTTGTAAATGCAAGGATTGGTCATAAAATTACTTTTTCATCACCATTGTAACTGCAAACAGTCATTAAATAAGAAAGTTGCTAAACATTAAAAGATACACCAGGCTCAATTGTCTCAAGGGTGCTTTTTCAAAAGACAGCTGGACTCCGTTTTTCCTTGACGATATTTTGCTTCTCATCCAGGAAGCTTCTTCAATTCTGAAGAATAGATGAGAAATGAAACATCTTAAAGGTAAAGCAAAGTTCAGTTGCCTTTTGAAAAGGTATCTTTGGGGCAACCGTGACCTGGATGACTGAGAATCTCCACAGATACCAAGCTCAATTCCTCTTAATTGTAAACATTCAGTTGTCTTAGCAGTGCTCCAGCATGTGTCTGAAATGCTTTTCAATTTCTCAATCTAGCCCACATATTGTGCCTTCTGAAATTTAGTGAGCAAGCTGCTTCCCCTCATCCTGATGCCCTTTGGATGTGCTGGGCCGCATCTGTTGGGAAAGAAGGCAAGTGGAATCTAATACATCTGCCAAATGCCAGGCTGTAGATAGCAGCTGTGTTCTGAGATCATATGCCTAAATTATCTATTGTGGATTGATTTCTTAGTGATGGTTTGTGCCTGGGGCATACTTTATTAGCTTGCAGATCAATACTCTGGGCCCTCTGTCATCTTTGGAGGCTTTATCTACTTTCTGAGTTAGGATTCTTACTCTCCACTCACCAGAATCAAACCTAGACAAGAGATTCTCATCCAAATCACTCTCAGAAGATACTTCCAGATTCCGGCCATCCTTGTGAATTTCCCCCTCTTCTGACAGTGGGCTACATATTTCCCTTGGAGCAGAATATTGTTCGTATGGCAGATAGATCTGTAGAGATCAAATGACAATTTAATGGAATGAAACATTTAAATAGCAGTTGCCAGTCTTGAGAGTAAGGACCAAACTGGATTACATAGATTATTACAAAAGTTAAATGGCTCTCCAGTTGATCTGTTTCTTTTATATGAAAGACAGCTTTATAATCTGAACCTTTTAATGTCACATAGCAAAGAAATACTTTTGGGGATAGGAAAAAGGTTATTTGTCTTACGCTTCCTGCCCCAAAGATCTCTAAAACCATGTGTACTGCCAGAAGGTCTCCATTTTACACTGGTTCAATTTTAAAATAGAATATACTGCCATGTTTTGTTGACAGCATTTCCTCATACCTTTCTAAGGTCCAAAGATTACACCATGCAGAAAACTCTATCTCTTGTCATTTATATATATATGACTGACAATGGGAAAACTGCAAAATACAGATCACAATGCAAGTAATGCTCCTACCTTATTCCCCCATCTAGAACAGCTAAATTCCAACAGTATTTTCTTTTATCAACTCCCCATTCTCTTGTCTGAAAACTCGAGGGTTAATGATTTCATATTCCTTGCTTAACCAATAGTACAAGTAGTCCTCAACTTACAACTATTTGTTTAGAAAGTTACAATGGCATTGAAAAAAATGGCTTATGACCAGGTCTCACACTTACGACCATTTTAGATTCCCCACGGTAATGTGATCAAAATTCAGGCATTTGGCAATTGACATGTACTTTTGACAGTTGCAGCATCCTGGAGTTACATGATCTCAGTCTGCAACCTTCCCAGCCAGCTTTTGTCAAACAAAGTGAAGGGGGGAAGCTGGATTCACTAAATGACAGACTGATTAACTTATCAACTGTAGCAATTCACTTGACAACTGAAGCAAAAAAAGTTGTAAATAAAGTGTGACTTGTTTAACAACTGCCTTATTTAGCAACTGAAATTATGGTCCTACTGTGGTCATAAGTCATTAGCAAAAGCCATGCTGGCCAGGAAATCCATATGTCTGGAAATAACCTGATAGGAAAAGAGTCATGGTCTTCCCAAGGAGATCTAAGGGATCCAGGTTCCTTTCCCCTTCCCAGATACTGAGGTTCCGCCCATTACCTCAGTGTTGTATTCGTCCTTGAATACCATAGCTGAATTCTGGGCCGGCATCATTCCCTCGTGGTTGTAGACTGGTTCCAGAGAGAGCTGTGGCTGGGGGTAAGTGCCAGGGGGGTAGGAGGCTTGGACATTCTGCAGCTGAGCCAGGTGTCCTATCTCAAAGGGTTCATATCCAGGTTCTTGCATCTCTAGCCAGTTCATACAAGACTCTGAAAGGCAAAACCCCAGGTCAAAAAGAAGAATCCAAAGGATCTAGAGAAGCTCACTGTTCAAGAGCATCCTATTAAAAAGTAATCCAAAGTCATCAGCAAACGTGCACAAACTTCAGGTTAGTAGGTGTTTTCTTTGACTATTCATTGCAACCAAAATCTACCAGCTAGAAGGGATGATGAAGTGTAATGAAAAGGAATAGCTACTGCAACTCTCTTTCCACCATACACTGGAATAACTACCGGGCCCAGCCTTTCATGCTTTCAGAAGATAGCTAAGAAATGGTTATTTCCGTGGATACTTAGTTCAGGTTGAGCAGAGTTCCCATTGGTGGGATATAACAAATTTTAGCTTCTGATTGCCATTAAATTGTTTATTTGTTTTAGTTATATATGTGGCACCTGGTTTGAACTGGGCAGCCACAAAAATGCTTAAAATAAAGCAATAAGCAAATAAACAAACCTGCACATTTACTGGAAATCAGTAGAGCCTCATATGCCCTTTCACCTGCTCTTGTTTTGTATTTACTGGTAATCTTCAACTTACAACCACAATTGGCATTGGAATTTCAGTCGCTAAGCGATATAGTCACTAAATGAGCCACTATGTCACCAGACCTGATTTTATGACCATTTTTACTGTGGTCATTGGGAGCATCAAGCAATTAACATGGTTGTTAAGCAAATCCAACTTTCCAAATTGACTTTGCTTGTCATGGCTGGGAAGGTTGCAACTTACAATCGCATGACCATAAGACACCACACTCATTGAAAATGCGAACCGGTTGCCAACTATCAGAATTGCAATCATGTATTCTGGGGGTAGTGTGATGGTTAGAACATTGAAGATGGGTCATGAGTCACTTTTTCTGATCCTGTTGTAACTTTGAACCATTGTTAAACAAATAGTCATAGGTCAAGGACTATCTGCAGTAGCCAGTTGGTCATCATCAACTACAGTTCCACGCAAGTGGACTGAAAACAGGCAGAAGAGAAAAAGAAAGACCGTGTGCTCTAAGAGTTAGGTGTTGGATTAGGAGGTTGAAAGCCAGATCTACTGTCCACATGAAAACCTACTAAGTGACATGAAGCCAGTCATTGTCTCTGACTGTTCTAGAAGCCTTTAAGGAGGAAATGGAAAGCAGGAGCTCTGTATATATTGCCCAGAATTCCTGGAGCAAAATGGGGATAGACCTTGAATTAATAAAGAAACACTAAGGAATATCACATCTTTGTCTTGACCCGATTTACTTTCCACAAAGAGGACAAAGAAAAGAGGAGGTCCTTCCCACACAGTCAGCATGCAAAGAGCAGATCAGAAAAAACAGCAAATGAGACTAATGCTTCCCTAGTCTGCTGTTCTTGATGGCTTTTCTATACTCCCTATCACAGGCAGCTTTCAATGGCAAGCTTCCAGCTTCTTAGTAGTATCAGAAATCAAGTAAATAAAATAGAATCACAGACCAGTTACAGGTAGTCCTTGACATACAACCACAATTGAGCCCACAATTTCTGTTGCTAGCAAAACAGTTGTTAAGTGAATTTTGCCCCATTTTACAGCCTTTCTTGCCACAGTTGTTAAACGAATCACTGCAGTTGTTAAGTTAGTAACATGGTTGTTAAGTGAAACTGGCTTCCCCATTGACTTTGCTTGTCAGAAAGTCACAAAAGATGATCATATGACTGCAGGACATTGTAACTGTCATTAATATGAGTCAGTTGCCAATCATCTTAATTTTGATCATGTGATCATGGGGATGCAGTAACTGTCGTAAGTGTGAAAAATACTTATAAGTCACTTTTTAGTGCAGTTGTAACTTTGAACTAAACAAATGATTGTAAGTTGAAGATCACCTGGACCATCTGTGGACTTCCCTTTAAGATGGTTTCATGTGCTGTTCTCTTTTCTTTTGCTGGTAAGACTGGTGGGGATTCTTTTGGGGAGGGATAAGGGAATCCCTGTGTATCATTTGCACTCATGTCCACTACTTGCTTAGAGATGTGGTTCTGCCCTTGACTGTTGAGGTTTCCCATGGGGAGGAGGCCTACATAATGCTTCTTTTTCCCCCCTACCACCTTAAGAGAATGGCTTCAGTGCTCACTTGGTTTGCTCAGGTACAAGAGATGGATGATGCACAGAGCTGACTACAAAGAGCTTTCTGTGTTCTGGGCAGCTGTAAAGTAGGGTCTGTGCAAATACCTGCCACCATGAATTTGCATAGGAATAGCAAGTTGTACCCTAACGCATATTTGCAGTCTTGCTTTTCCCCACCAGGGAGCAAAATCCGACAAGGCAGCAATGGGCTCACTGAATAGCTCAGAAGGTGGGTTTTTAAAATCTGTTTCATACAGTAGAATAAGGAACATGCTTAACTCCTATATTATAGCAAACTCGATTTGCAAAGTATGAATCTCTGATCAGACTAACTAGTACTATCTATTTTCAAACAAGAACTATCTTTAGACATTGAGGCAAGGGGCTATCACAGGGGACAATGCTTATAAAGCATTTCAAAAGAGGCTTGCGGGCTCATTAGGTAGGACATCAAACGATATTTTTCAGTACAATATTTTGTTGCAAATTCTACTTGGGACTTTGTATCTCTTCTATCAGACAAATTGCAATACTTGGTTTCCCTTTGGCTTCCTGCTAATGTAATTCTTGCATTTGTGTTGTTTGTTATTGATTATAACTTCCAATGAAAAATATGGTGGGTGCTTAAAATAGTCCCATGCACTTACATTTTTCAAGCTACATAAGAAGTGTGGTTTTGGTGAGCCTGCTAAAAGAAGACCAAAGCAGAAACAGTGAGGAAGATGTCGCTCATCAGGAACGTTATTTCCTAGCACATAGACCCACTACATACATGTTCATAGAATGAACATCCACATTTCCATTTACCACCAAGGCAGTACATGCATTGCCTATTGAGGAAAGAAGTGTCATTTCCCCCCTTCCAAGAAAAATGTGAAGAGCTCTTCCAATGGTTGCAAAGACTGCAGCAAATGAGGATAAAAAGTAGCCTTTCAATAAAATGAGAAGACCAAACACGTTGGACTTTTATGTTAAACTCAAAGGAGCTTCCTGCACTGGTCCTGGAAGATTGTCTATCGAAGCTTCCACAAGGCTAAGCCTGCTGGGTGAACTGAGCAAAGCAGCCATTTGTTCAGCCACTCAGTCGGGCACAGTAGGCTGGTAGCAGATATTCAAGGTAAGTAAAGGCTGCTTTCAGTTGACATTGGTATCAATAGGGAATGTGATCATGCTGTTTTTTCCAGCAACAATATAGAAATGGCCATTCACTTTCTCAGTCAAGCTCACAACGCAAACAAGGTCACCTAAGTGCTCCCCTGGGCTGAGATTAACGATAGTTATATTGTTATTGAGGAGTTGTAATAGTTACGTTATTATTGGATTGTTAGATTTGGTATGCAGAGAATATGCCAAATACTCCTGCTTCCTGTGTTCCCACAACCACCTCCCTGTGAGGTAGGCTGGGCCGTGAGAGAGCAAGTGGCTCAATGTCACCCACCCAGCTGGCCTTCATGCCTAAGGAAGACCTAGAACTCAGTCTCCCAGTTCCTAGGCCAGCCCCTTCACCACTACACCTAACTGGCAATGTCAAGCAGTGGTTAAAGTGATGAATTTGAATAGTAAGACCCAGGTAAATACCCACTTGACTAGAAAGCTCACTGCTGAAATGTGAGTCAACCATTCTCTTTCAGTTCATTCTACCTCATAGGGGTGTAGTTGTGGTGATAAAATGAGAGGGATGTCCTAAGTACAGTGCTCAGAGGACAAATGTAAAGGCCCACTATTTATCAAGAAGTTTGAGCCCTGAGTAGTATTTACGACAGGAGGCTGATCTCTCACAATGCCTAGGCACTTTACACCTTCCTAAGACTAGAAAAACCCCAAATATGAGATTGCATATATTGTGGCAGATTCCCATGAATGTTAACTATGCAGAAATGTCCCAGAAGTCAGGTGGCGGTTAGTTACATGACTAAATCAAAATTGCGCAAGAGACCAGAGCAGAGGGGAAGAAGGGGGAGAAGAGAGATCGGCAGCTGTGAAACAGAAAAGTGAGTGATAAGAGTTGCTTCTTGGAGCTCTTTAAGGCTGGGCAAAAGTGCCCTATATAAATCAGCAAGTCAGAGAGTGATAAACCATATTTATTTGTGAGGATAGCTGGGATCCTTGTGGTTGATTTCTGTGGCACCTTATTTCAAACTTTTGTTTTCTTTTATTTTTTAAGTGATGGATTTTCTCCTCTATCGTGGCCTTTTAACTGATTGGTTTTCTTTACAAATTTGCATTACACTGTAAAATATTGAACCACTAAAATAAATCTTACCTGGGGAGCTCTCCGGATCTCCAAGGCAGGGAGGAAATGTGGATTCTTGCTTGTAAGAGTCCAAATCACTGATAAATCCACTGGGGAACTGAGAAACATAGGGATGTTGTAAGTATAATATAAACTCCTGAAATGTTTCCCAAGATCCATTAGGAAGGCAAGGGACCCTGCCTTGTCAATCCATCCAATCCTTGCTTCAAGACTGACATTTTCCCACCATGAATTCTGCAGTCATGACTTCTGCCAACATCTCATTACGCATCAGTGGAGGGGTGAAAGATGTGCATGATGATGTCATCTCATAAACCATATGACATATATTTATATCAGGCCAATTGCTTCAGGCTATTCTTTGGCCACTGGTGTGTGTGTGTGTGTGTGTGTGTGTGTGTGTGTGTGTGTGTGTGTGTGAGAGAGAGAGAGAGAGAGAGAGAGAGAGAGAGAGAGAGAGGGAGGGAGGGAGGGAGAGAGGGAATTCAAGATGATAGCTGCAATGCATTTGGTTGCCATTTTGCCTTTTTTAAAAATCATCTCCCATACCTGCGATTCCCATTCTCCCTGAGAAGTGAAAATACCATTTTATTTTCAGTCTCTGGTAACCTCCTTTGTCTGTTCCTCTCTCTTCCTTCCCTCCCACTCTTTTCTTCACTTTCAACAGGTTAACAGAAAAAGTACAAAGAGGTTTGAACCTCCTAAAATTAGGTCAGGGGTCTCAAATTTCCCAACCCTATTCAGAATTTGAAATCACATGCTTACCATATAGCCATATTGGGATCCATCAGGCCTGTGAAGAGAGAAAGAAAATTGGTAAGCAGGTATACAGGCTGCCTGTACTAAGCTCATGTCTCTCAACTTGATATTACCAAGAACATTGAACAATGATTAAAACAGCCAGCACTAAAACGTTAGGCTCAGAATGACAGGAACTTCCTGCTGTATATTTTTCTTAGTTGTTTGGGTGGATAATATAAGATTTTCTTTCACAGATCACATAAATCTACACATAGCCATGCTTATTCAGAGCAAGTTCCACTTTGTTCAATCAAATAAAAGTGGAATTTAATCAGTTAAGATTTCTTTGACTAGAAGAGTATTTTATACATCTTAACAACAACTTTCATTATCCCTATTTCAGTAGCAGGGGATTAATTTTGAAATACACATTGATCTGGGATTACAACTGAATAGACATATATGCTGTATGACAGTCCTATAATTAGCCTAGGAGCTTTCCTTAGTAATTTATCACTATAAATTATCCCCAGAATGGGGATCATGATTTATGCAGCCTCTTCCCATTGGCTTGTGTACCACCAAACACTCAACCCTGGCTGCCTTTCATTGTTGCCACAACATTCTGGAGAGTAAAACCAACAGGGCTGTCTTTGGCTTTCACTTGTTGCCTACAGGGATGGGCAAGAGAAAATTTGGAGGACATCAAACACAAACTATTGGATGGTGACAACAATACATTATGCTAGCAGGACATTATTTCGCCATAGCAAGGAGTAATGCCTGGTAAAGCTCCATGATGAAGAAAGAGTTATGTATTTTATATATTCCTATAGTGACATTTGGTTCAAGTGAAAAAAATGCAAGATTTACATGTCTCAATAAAAGAGAACAGATGTAGGTAAGAGATGAACTCTGGGTGCTCTCTGAGCTTGGTTATTTGCTTGCAGATGTTTCTTTATCTGACTAGGTAATATCATCAGCGCGAGTGAGTGTGGGGTCTGCTCCCTGACAATAGCTTGCCTCGCCAGTGTGGTGGGGTTGTGGATTTCTCCTTGGTTGTTCTTTGATTGCGGTATTATTTTCTGCTTGATTATTAGTCTGGTGTTAATCAAGGGGAACAAAACCTAAATGATATAATTCTACAGAGAGACACATAGAGATAAACCATATTTACACACTTTTCAAAACAGACAATACTATAAAAAGGCTAAAAAGGGCAGAACAGATCCTCTCCAGCAACCAATATCCAGATAAGCATGGATTAACAAACAATTAAGCAGAAAATAATATCAACATCAAGGAACTACTGGCAGGACAAATTACTGTGCATAACCAGGAAGCAAACTCCATGCTCACTAGCACTGAAGATGTTACCTAATCAGGTAATGAAATGACTGTAAGCAAGGTAAACATGTACAGATTTCATATACATGTCCTCCAGTGGGAATAAAACCTAATTCTATATAATATAATCCTACAGAATTTTCATTCAGAGTAAAATTGGAAAGTGTTCAGAGAATCTATTTTTTTCCTCCTCTACTACTATTAATTCATTGAAATCAATATAACCTCTTCTATTCCACAAATATAATCACTAGACTGAGTATCCTTACCAATTGCAGTTCATCCCCATTTAACATCATCTTTAGCCTCGTAACCTATTCTTTGAATTAATTTTCCTAAAATCAAGGGTTCTTCAGATTTATTGAACTCCAGGTTTCATAATTCCCATTATTAGTATGGGGGGTGTTATAGTTTAGATGCTGGGATTGTTGTAAGCCACCTAAAATAGCCCCACAACGAGATAGGCAGCAAATACATTTAACAATTAAAATAAAATGGTATAAAAGATTCTAATGATTTACAAAATGAGCTCTGTCGTGCAATCTTTTCTGACATCTGTAAGGCCTGAGAGTGGGGAAGGCTGCTATTCCTTTTAGAGCTTAGGGTGCATTTGGATGTGGCATCAAAAGCCCCAAGGGGGGAATTGGGAGCTACTGTTCCCTACCCCTGGGATAAGATGCCTTCTTTGAATCTGGGTGAGTAATAATTCATTAGGAGTTATATCAAGTTCCCAAAAGGATGAGTGTGGCCATTTCTGCATTGCATTGATGATGGAAATACAATATGCTAAATACATCGGCATAGCAAAGCATTGTCATATTTTGATACAGCTCCATGCTAGTTAGAAATTATGCAAGTTAGAAGTTAAAATGCCTGAAATCAAGGAGGAGGAGAGGGGCAGGAGGGGGATGGTGATAGCTCCTACAGCATGACCCATTCACTTACCATGACATCATTGTACATGGCTCTGCCCATGATACAAAGAAAGAAAAGAGAAAGTGTGACTCCTAAGGCTGAACATAAACCATGTAGTACCTTCAAACAGGGAGCAGCTTTTTTCATAAAGGAGAGATATAGGAGAAAGAAAGAACAAGTTCCCCCCAACTTGCTCCTTCAGATGTTTTGCTCCAACAACTCAATCACATCTCAGTTACGTTGACTTTGCTTTTAACCTTCAGCACAGGGCATCTAGATGGGGAAGGCTTCCTTCTAGATAAGGAAGGGGGAGGGGGCTTCCCAGTATTGTGCAATATATAACCATCTTTGCTCTACATTGTACACTTACTGTATGGAGGGTAGTGGCAGAAGCAATCTCACCATTAACTAGAGCCAGTCAGCTATCTCAGACATCCAATTTGGTATGTTGAGAAAGGCAGTTATTAATTCCTTCATTTACCCTGGCTGTGATCATACTAGTATGAAGAGGGGGAAAACTTGTCAACCTAGGTCACTTCACCAGCTGAAGCAATTTTATTTATTTTTTTAAATGTATTGTACACCAAAAAACTAGATTTTCCCCAGGGTGGCTTCAAGCAGACTAAAATCACACATGGTTCTAGGGAACAAAGCACTATAATTAATATTAATATTGAAAGAATCATGGCAGCACCCCAAGCTTCAACAAAATGGGCCAGCTCTGGGTAGAAATGGGCAAAAATCAGCATTTTTGAGTAGAATTACAAAGCAAGAGAACTGTTCATTGTCTCATTGTCACACTCTTGTGCTGGGGAAATATTCAAATCTAATTTTCCCAACCTTCACCAGTCTCAATATTTGCATAACAGACAACAGGAAAGAAGAAAAGTGAGAGGGAGAAAAGTATGGGCTGGACGGAAACCTAGAATACAGAACATCTGGTCAGGTACAGGAGATGACAAAATAAAAATAGCAGCAAGGCTGCTAATTTGGAGAATAGCTGGCAAAGTATGAAGTTATCTCTATAAATTACAACTGTTGCACATTTTCTGCAAAACATTGTATAAGTCAATTTTCTAAAAGGCTGCAATGGGAGTAATAGCAGCCAAAATATTCCTATATAAATAAGACAGGCATAAAAATGCCAGAGTCAAAAGTGAAGTCCACTTAGTATATTTGGCATACACTTAAAGAGATGGAGTGAAACACTAGATTGCATTAAGCTTCAAGAAGTGAAGGACAGAACAAAAATGTCTCAAGATGAAAGCTACTCCTGTTGATTATATGAAGATGTCCATTTGGGAGTGATTCCCAAGGATTTCTTTTGGGAAGCTTTTTAAATTCCAATGTAGCTTATAACTCTTAAGTCTGCAAAGAGTATCCCATCTAAGTATTAAACAGTTCCAATCATGTTTAGATGTTTTTATTGTTGTTGTTATTTTTGTTTTGTTTTGCTAGAGCCAAGATCAAGAAGGATCTGCCTAAATTAAAATCCTAGGTCAACCATAGGGCTGAAGAAGTAATCACGGATTCTCTGTCCTTCTTCACTGGGTTGTTGTGAGAAGAGAATGAAAACTGTACAGTGCTTAGATAACCTTTTAAGTAAAAATGGGATTGAGTGTAATAGAACCTAAATCAGGTCTGCCTCCTTTATGCCCTCACTCCCAGCAATGAGATTTTAACTAGCTCTTTATTTTCATTTATGACTTTTGACATTGTTTTATGAAATATTAAAAACATGTTGCTTTGTCAGTTTTAATATACATGCATACAAACTGTTTTCTAGCAAGAAAATAGCCTTTTAATTTTCAGTTTTGGCCCCCAACTTTTTGCTTCATTCTTTTTAGACGTTTTGGTGGACAAACTTTAGGTGGCTGTGGGTTACCCATTATAGTTGGGAAGACTGAGGACTATAAAGTGGGTGCAACTGGCTTTGGTGAGAACTTCAGAAGTTATTAACTGTACGATAGGCTTCTTTTAGAATTTCATATTTTAATTTAAATCTGTATAACAGCTCAGCATCACGGGAAACTTTGTCATTCTTTCCAGCGACACTGATCCAAAGGGGGCTCGGGGGAGGGGTCCCAAAAAGGGATGTTGGAGATTTATGTGGGTTATGAGCCACAAGTTGGCTACCTCTGCCGATGGGCATCTGTCTTTCCCAGGCGATACGTCTGTTTTGCAAGCGTTGCGGGGCAGAGCCCGCCGAGTTCCACAGGCGCCCAGTTCTAGCACCTCGGCGCAGATCCACTGAAAAGGGCAGGTAGGCGCCAGAGCCGGTCAAGCGGAAAACTGCCCGCTTCTGTGGCCAAAATCTACCAGCCCGGTAAGAAAGATGCGCGATTCAAGAAGGCGCCACTGTCCATTTTTACGTGCGAACCCGGAACACGAGGATCCGCTGTGCCCACGCTGAAATGCCACAATATTACGCTTCTTTAAGCAACTATAACACATCAAATCCGCGGCTCCCATCAGGGTCCGCTTCTGCCCTCTCTCCCTCCGTTCGCCCCCGACCCAGTTCCCCTCGCACTCACTGCGCGTAATCCAAATCCAGCATCCTGGATGGGCAACGACGGGAAGCGTGTGCCAGTCCGCTAGCCCGCCGAGGCGCTTTCAGCGGCAGCGTCCAGCCTTCTCCAGTGGTGCCACCAGCAGTTTCGCCGACAGGGGAGCATTTATGTAGCCTTGCGATTCGCGACTCGAGAGGGGAGTGACCTCAGACAAAATTCCCCCAGATAGGTGGGGCTGCCCTAAGACGGTCCTTGCGCAATGAGCGCCTACAGCGAGGAGTGTTGGGGGGGGGGAGGTGGAGTTGTGGGAATTGTATAGTGGATCTCACACCATCTCAGTTAATACACCAGATCCGGGGACAGAGATGCCTGAGGCGGTGCAGATTTTCCCGTTCCAGCCATACAAAACGCCGCCTTAGATCCGAATCACAATGTTGTTACCAGTCAAAAACTCGGACGAGGTTTCCTTCTGTTTTAGCCTAAAGCAATCGGCCAAATTGGACATAAAGACCAATAGTTGCCGTTTGGAGCAGTGAGAGAGAAAGAGAAAAAGATTGTTCAAAATACTTTTACTAGACCAGCTAAACTTTTATAATCATTGTAAATGTTTGGGAAAGAAAAAATAGACACAAATATGTAAAAGTTAGGAGAAATGAGGCTACAGTAGTACATTCACCTCCCCTCCCATTCAGAAATTATGTTTTTTCTCCATAGGTTTTTTTTTTCAATTTCCACTACTTTGGACTGCAGCGACCCTCATCTGCTGTGGTGATGGGCTTTGAAAAACATTGTATTGTAAGGAACCATTGTGAAAAGATTCAGGAGGGAGGATTTGATTAATTGTCCTTATAAAATAAAGAAAGGCCAAAAAAAAAAAAGTTATCCTCTGGCACTGTAAAAATTAAACAACTGAATCTCAGAATTATAGCATTAGTTTATTTCATTGCATAGAACTTTAATGGTCAGTTTTGAAAGGTGAAGGATTGGATTAGACCATTGGAAAAGTAGATCAAGACTCAAAACACAGAGATGGATTTAGATATCATTGCACTCCAACATTGATTTATTATTTGTATAATTAGCTTTATGCAATAAGTTCACATGGTGCAATAAGATTGTGTGTTTGTTGTCACTGTGAGTTGTGTTGGGGGGGAGTGCACGAAGGGAGGCTCAGCCAATCTCATTGTACACATGTTGTACTTTGACAATAAAGGTTGATTTGATTTGATCCCACCTTTATTTTGTACAACTCAAGACAGTCTGCAAATACTCCCACCCTCTTAAGTTGCCCATAACAAAAAGCTTGCGAAGTGTGTTGAGTTGAAAGAGAGTGACAGGCCCCAAATCATTCAGTCAGGATTTAGGGAGGCTAGAACTCAACGGCCTCCCAGTTTTTAATTCAGCAGATTAACTACTACCCCATATACAGAACTCCTGAAAGATACAATACTGACATCCAAAATATAAGTTTTGCTAATTTGAGCACTGGAGAATTCAAATATAAAAAAAAAAGATACAGTTGCTGCTTTTTGTCCATTTCTGCCCAGAGTTGGCCCATTTTATTGAGGCTTGGGCTGCTGCCACTGTTCTTGCTCTTGTATTGTTGTTTCTGGGGAAAAAATAAAGTAACTTCTTATCAGAGCAGGAATTTTTCAGGTAAGTCTCTTTCCTATTAAAAATGTTCCGTTTCTAGCATTTACCAAAAGTAATATAAGACTAAAAGAATTCATAACCAACTTTGGTTCCATCACATAACACAATTACTGGCTTCACACAATATTCTAAAATATAATGTGGATGATTTGACTTTGGCTTAGTCCGTGTTGTTTGTTAATCATAGTTTTTGTTTAATATAGTGTGTGAACATAGCTTGACCTTATAAAAATCTAAGCATACAGGAAAAATAGCGGGGAATGTATAGCTAGATGGTATTGCAAGAAGGTGTTTAAAAAATATATTTTTAAAGCAATATTCATGTAGTGGTCTCACACAAACCATGTTTTGATGTAGTATTTGATGATTTAATACATTTGATGATGTATTCAGTGGCTTTGATTGCAGAATTTTAAATGCTAGGCTAGGAAACAAAGGCAAAAATGTTCAGCAGGTAAAAAATCTCTTTTCTAACAGAGCAAGTTATTGCAACCAATCTAGAAGGCCAAAGGTGCTTTTTCAGGAGGCAACTGGATTTTCTTGTGGGTTTTTTTTTTAAAAAAAACAACATTTCACTTCTCATCCAAGAAGCTTCTTCAGCTCTGCCTGGATGGTGGGGAATGGAAGGATTTATATGCCACACAGACAGCTGGTCATTTGCATTCTTTTAGAGATTCGTTTTACCTGTGTCATCAAGGTCATCTGAATAGTGCAAATGGGTGTGGAGCCTTCTTGGCTGCAAGATGTTTTCTGCCCTGTGTCCCTTTACTGTTGAAGACAAGCAAAGGCTGTTGGGGATGAGTCTGTATTGTCTGCATCTCAAACTGAGCTGCAAATGGTTCCTGTAGTCTGAAATTTTTCTGGAAATCCATTCACACTCCCACACCATTTGAAAGGTGTTCATCCCAAAGTGCATGGCTACAGTTCTATGGAGATTCTCAATCACTCAGGTCATGGTTGAATGAAATCCTTCCATTCCCCACCATCCAGTCAGAGCTGCACACTGTTGCTTCCTTCGCTCAATCATTATTCCACTATACTGTTGTCACTCTACTCTTCTAAAACAATGTTCCCAACTTTGTCAACTTTTAAGATATGTGGATTTCAACTTGCAGAATAGCTGGCTGGGGAATTCTGGGAGTTGAAGTTTGGCAACACTTTTCTAAGATTATCCAAGCAATGCATAATATTCACTCAACCTTGTAAAATGGGTTAGTCTAAGAGACAGAGAAGCAGCAAGATTTGAGTTCAGTCCACTGAACAGTGGGCTGACAGTGGGCTGACAGTGATCCAAAACTCACAAAGTTTCATCCATCAAGTTCTTTTTTGCCCCTCTTCAAATACAGTGAAAGGGCAGGATAGCACTATTGCCCCTTTGAAGCAAAGAACAGGATGCGTATTAATAATTATTGCAATTACATGGTACATTTCAATGTCTTTTCCATTTCACAATGGTCCTGAGAGGTTGGTCCTTCATAATTTCAGTTTACTTCTAGAATTTAGTACAATAGTGAACAAAAATTCCTTCTTAGGGGTGACACCATGTTATTATACTATCTTCACAAATTCTTTTGTCTTCTCTTTTCATGAGCTGATTAGATCTTCCCTGCTTGAGCTTTTTATTATCTCCCACAGGAGGTACAGCTGCCCCCACTTAAAAAACAAGTATTTTAAAACAATTGAATATATCTTCTCTTGGTTCTTGTAGACAACAATTGCTCAGGACTAGACTGTCTCTTAAGGGAATGTTACAATTAGTGTTATAGTGAAATTAATTTTTTTACTGCTTGATAATTTGATTAAACATTTTTAAATACAGTTCTGGAATAATAATAATAATAATAATAATAATAATAATAATAATAATAATAATAATAATAATAATAATAATAATAATAATAATACTGCTAATAACCATTTAGCCCATAATAAGTCAGACATGACTGTAGTTAATAAAGAAACAAGTATAGATAATTGTCATTGCAATAGCTGCAAATAGAAAAGTCATTAAGAAAGAACTAGAAAAAAATAAGGCAATAATAAAACCTTCAATAGAGATCAAGCAATTGTGGAAAAATGTCATAGTAGTGCCAATAGAGATTAGTACACAGTCCTGTACTAAAAGATCTGGAAAAGCATTTGGGCCCAATAATAGACAGAATCTTATCAATTAAAAAAATTCTATTATTTGGAACAGTATTACAATATCTTCAACTATCTTAGGTCCTTGGGAATGACTCAATAGCCAAAACTACCAAATCCAATCAGCATTAGTTGGTAAACTATGTAAACAACATTTATTTTTTTTGTAATCTACATTTTCTTTTCTTTTTTTAATGGAGTTTATTTGCTCCCATTTTACCATGTGTTGTTATTATTCAGCAGCTAAAAATATTGGCCTTGTCTGGCTAAAAAGCAAAATTGAAAGTTATCATCGATTGTGTTCATTTTACAGATAAGCTGTTAGTAAAAAGTTGCTGAATAAACCAGTCCTACATGAAAGCTTTGCATGTAACCAAACCACATGGGAGAAAAATGAGGAGGCATATTGAACACACTTGCCATTTCTCCCCAGTGTCACCATACCAGTTTTCAGATACTGGAAAAGTTTAAGTGTTCCCATATGTTTAACACCGAAAAGCAAGCAGTCTAATACCACATGTATTATATATTTTACTTTTTATTATTCTGTAAGTCACTCAGAGACTCTATAAGAGTGAGATGCGAGGCATATAAATTTAATAAATAAGTAATAATTTACTTTAGCAAGCCTCTAGTTCTGAAGAAAGATCACTGAGCAAAGCTCGATTCTTAGTAAGTCCACATGTTTGGCCATGTAGTCTTCATTGAAACAAGAGGTTAGCCATTGCTTTCTTCCAAAACTTCCCACCTCGTTTCCTGTCTTGTGGTCTTCCAGATGCTAACCATAATTCCTTGGCATTTTTAAGATCAGCTATGGTTGGCTGCCTGGGTGTTTACATAACCACCAATCTTTTTCCTTAAGATGTTCCAAGTCTCTCTCCCCCCCCCCCCCCGCCCCCAGTTTCTCAGCAAAAGCTGAGGACCCCTGCATCCAGAGATTAGTACATCGAGATTGTTACATGGACTCATGCCTTCCCACATATCAGCCTCAAGAGGGGAGCTCACGTGGACAACCAATCATAACTTGTGAAAGAATCAGAAAGGCTTTTTATCTCTTTAGACACCTTTCTCTGCTATCTGGACTGCCCTGCCTCTGCCATCCGGATTGGGGGAAGGCTCTTACTCAACAGAGGAAAAGGCAGAGAGACACCTATCCCACCCCCATCATTTGGTCTCATGCATTCTCTCTTCCTCTACTTACACCCAAGGACCTACCACTGCCATCTACAACTTCCAGTTTAGGTGAAAGAGAGGCACATGGTAGTAGACTGTAGCCAACCCTGCAGCTTGGCTGCACATCTAAGAAGGAAAAGGATTTAAGTTGCGCAACCAGAGAGCACCAAGGAGCCCAGTTCTTATCTAGAGTAATTACTGTATATCTTCTAACAATACAAAGCCCCATGTGGCAATTTTAAATCCCGGATTTAGTAGATTGAATTGAACCATTCTGATGGTCAGTAGTTTCTCTTTCCACCTTCCACTACCACTGTAATAATTACTTGTGTTTTAACTTCTACATGTTCTTGATTGCCTTGGTTCACATTTTGTCTCTTAAATCATTACCCCAATTCCAAGAATAAAGGGGAAATTGTTCTATTATTTGGCAAAAAGCAATGGGATGTTGTAGAAAAAGTATAGGATGTATTTTAAAGGAAAGATAACAAATTGAGGATATTGTCATTTGAACTGCCTCCTGAAATAAGATGAAAAGAAAAAATGTAGCTCATGCTGGGGCCATTGGCTGCTACTCCATCAGCTGCTGCTCTGAAGATAATTTGCAAAGAGACTACAGTAATCTGGGCTGTGAGATCCCGGTTTTACCCTGTTTCACAAGAATCATGTGACATTACAACCTTCTTAGATGCCCTTGAGTAAACTAGCCAATCCACACAAGTTGTGTAAATGCAGAGGAAGCTCATATAAAGTGTGAAAGGATAAAATAATTCAGTAACATTTGGGAATGTACAATAACTTTGGGGATATATGAATGAGAACAGCCAACATCAGGCGATACCATAGCTTAGCCAGAAAGCGCACACCTTGCCTGAAGGGGGTAGCCCTGGATCTTTGCCTAGGAACCTAGTGACATGTGGCGCTACACACATGTAGCTTGTGGAAGTGGCTGTTCTTTTCTGATTGTTATTTTGGAAAGGCTCAGCACTAATGGTTTGAGCCAGTGGAGGCTTGGATGAAGTTAAACAAAGATGAAATCCAGACAAGACTGAGATGCTGTTTGATAGATGCCTGGTCATCTCATCCTGGTTTCCTTGAATGGGAACCCTTTTCTGAGACTAAAGGAAACCTTCTTCAACATACTATTACAGGATTGGAAGCAACCATATGTGGTAGTGGACAATCCCATCTGTACATTAAAGTTATACTAATACACTGAACTCTAAACTCAGTAAACAAAATATAGATGCTGGCTGCATAGTATGCAGTGTCTAAATCTTATTGTTGTTTAACCTGATGCCTTGCCCATCCAACACACAATAAACCTGGTGAGCTTTCCCAGAATTTCCAAAACAATGGAACTGCTTGTCCCAATTTTATCTTTGTCTTAGATAGATGAACCCAGCCACTGGGTGCCACAATGAGGCTGGAGAAAAAATGGCTGACTTCAATAAAATGCTGCTAATAAGTCAAGCTGAGAAACATATTGATGGAATGTATCTCACGTTATTAATGTTTATTCTATTTTCTTCTCACTCAGTAATAGATGTGACTTTCATTGCGAAATGGTTTTGCTAAAGAAACCCATGTTTGGGTTACAAAGCCACAACTTTATAAAATCATGTTGTACATGAAGGATAGTCCTAGACCTGTTGCTCAGCTATGACTGACTGTTGAGAAATCCAGATTTAGTGAGCAGAGCATGGATTTGCATACACCAGCTATACTATTGTTGAATGACTATAGCATTGACTTTAATCCTACCCAATACTGAAGCCACTTAGAAACCACTACTAGAGAAATATATTAATTGCAAAACACTGGGACAAAGTATAGCAAACAACTATCTGCACCATTTGCTTCCAAAACCTCTACAAATTTTCATTTTTCATATTTAGGACCTTAGAAATACAATCTAATTCTGAATTGGCTCCTCTTTGGCATTGTTATCCAATCCATACTCAATGTTCTTGTACGTTGTTAAGTGATTTATTATTCCCTCACTATTTTTTTTGTACTTGTTTTAGTATTTTATGATTGGTTACATGATTTTAATTGTTGCTGTACAGTGTGCTGCCCAAAATCACATTGTTTGTTTAGTAATTAAATAAAACCAATCAATCAATCAAGCTATACTTAAAAGCCTTGTGCCTTAAAATGCTATCTTCCTAGATATATCTACTAAGCTTTTTGAAAAATATTTTAATATCATTTTGGAGGGGAAATCTGGGTATAAATTTTTATATTTATTTCATTTATCTAAATGTACATGGTTCACATAATTTCTTATAGCACCAGATCACTGAGATGGAATTTACTGAGATGGAATTTGAACCCATATCCATCTAACATTATTTTATAACTATTTAACTGATTATAGTTGCATTATTTTGGTCTCAGTTTAACACCTATCTGGTCAGGGACTCCAGCTGGGTAAGAGGTATTAAATGATCGGTGATCAGAAGTAATTTATGGTTTTCTTTATCTTGTTCTATGAATACATGAATTGGTGGTAGATAATGAGTTACTGGGATTACAGAGCATGACAAAGTCAACAAAAAAAATTAAAGGGACAATCAGGCATCACAGAATATAGCATCTATATTGACTAAAAAGTGTGATCTAGAAAACCAATTCAGATTGTTTAAAAAAAACATTTTTTTCTAATTACACTTTACCTCAGAAGCAGAAATTCATCTGAAAGAAAATTATATCTCAAATTTTGAGTCAGGTAACTAAATGATTCAACAATATCAAACTGAAAAAAAATTAAAAATATTTTTTTCTCTGCTAACCATTATTCTACTACAGACTCGTTTTGCATAAAATGGTTGACAAGATCAAAATGGAATTGGGTAGTTTGATTTCAATGTGTTGTCAGATCCCAACGATTGACTCAATAAGTTGTGTGAATAGACCATCACATTAAGCCATAAAATAATTTATCCATTTGGAGTAGCATGCTAGAGAAGCATAGGAGTTGTGCTTTAATTTGTGCTTTGTTTCCTTTTTTCTTCAAAAATACAGGGAGTGCTCGTGATTGGTGCTCAACAATTTTTTTCTTCTGCATTAACTTTAATGCCCAGTTTGCTCAGTTGTTTGTAACTCTATCAGTAGCATAACCTGGGCATATTCTATTCTAAACACAATGCAGATTTTGCTATAAAATATATATGGTGTATTCCTGCTCTGTATAATGCACATGCACTCATAAATCTGTTCAGAAACTTTTTACATAACTATACGGTGCTAAATGAAGATTAGTGTCAATTTTCTGGGGCACAAAGGAAAAAAAACCAAACCATAAGGCAGTTCCTGAGTATTCAGGGGAGTATTATTGGGTTTATGAAACTG
Organism: Protobothrops mucrosquamatus; assembly: GCF_001527695.2. Classification (NCBI taxonomy): domain Eukaryota; kingdom Metazoa; phylum Chordata; class Lepidosauria; order Squamata; family Viperidae; genus Protobothrops; species Protobothrops mucrosquamatus. The sequence goes on from NW_015386394.1 coordinate 2,344,633, forward strand.
ACAATTAAATGCTTGAACTGTTTGCTTTAGCTGCACTGTAATAAATACAGAACTCCTGAATCTGATGCCCCCTATAGCAGTGGTGGCAAACCTATGGCACTGGTGCCAGAGGTGGCACTCAGAGCCCTCTCTGTGGGCACCCGCGCCGTCGCCCCAGTCCTAGGCCTTCAGCTGGATTTTATAAAACCTTTTCTCTTTAGGCCTCCACTGCCATGTGCAAAAAAAAAAAAGGTTCAATCAATCAGTCAATTTCAACTTCTTGCGGGAAAACAAAAAGATCTTGCAAAGTTGGAATTGATTGAACTTTTTAGTCCCACCGAGTCTGCCATTACCACCGCAGCCACACCCACCCAATGGCCACACCCACCCGGCACCCGACGATGCATAAGTGGGTTTTGGGTTGCAGTTTGGGCACTCGGTCTCTAAAAGGTTCGCCATCACTGCCCTATAGTCATCTGGAACCATGTAATAATTCTTCCACAAAATTCAAATCTATGTGGCTTCAAATAGCGTGTAAGAAAAAGAGCTAATTTTTATTTGCAGAAATTTATATTACAAACAAACACACAATTCTATAAAGGAGCTTTTCTGAGCCAAGCTATATTTCTTCTGCAATATGCAGACTTTGTGTCCTCCCCAATTCTGACAACGAGGTCTATAATACAAAACAGTGCCAATGCCAGTAATTTTCCCTGATAGCTTCTTAAATGTGACTGCGCCTTGATTCTAGATGTAAAAAGATGTATGTGGTTCCCATCAGATGAGAATGAGCAATCACCAGGTAGGGGGGCCAAACCGCGAAATCAGCAATTCTTGATCATCAAGATCCTTCTGAACTTTTTTCCGCATGTAAAAGATGGGGCAGTCACGACTGAAGGAAAGAAGGAATAAAATTCAGAAATTAGAGCAATGAAGAGTTGGTATCTTTTATGAGAATAACAAATGATTTGTCAATGCTTAAAGACATCCAGAAATGGGGGAGGGGAGGGGATGAGGACAAGGGATAATTCTCCTGCACGAAAAGAATAGAACCTTTGTTTTGGCTTGTCTCTACTTTGATAAATCAACTTTTTGCTTTAATCAAAACATCCAGAATTCTTACTGAGCACAGCCAACACCTTGGTTGGGAATTCTGGGGTTCAGTCTCAATACCTCTGAAGGGCTCCCAGGTGGCTGGAGTGGGGGAAAAGCTTTAGTTGCAATGAGAATGAAACAGTATAGTTTGTACCAGTGTTTCTTAAAGGTTTTGTTCTCAGGACCCTTTTCCATTTTCAAAACCTGTGATCCATTGAGTTGTTATTTCAGAGACATTCCTTACTTAAAGACAGAATGACCAAAGGCAAACATCCCCCACCCACCCCCCCAAAAAAAACCCAGTGAGAACAACAGTAACTTCTGACTTTCCGCTAGCTTGACCAGGGCTGACTATCCTTAGCAGTCAATTGTGGGACCAGTCTACTGGTCTCCAGAGAATTTGGGTAAGACCCTTCTATTGAATCTCCAGGCAACAGTGTGGCAGCACTTAAGTGACCACAAATTTGCCAAATTTCAATCATATGGGAGTCTTGGGTCCTGGATTCTGGATGCCCTCTGTAAGTTAGCCTTTTGAGGTATATTGGTTCAAAAATCGTTGCCATACAATGCACTGTTTCAATCAGTTAAAGGTAACAGGAAGTAGAATTTTTGTAGTATATAGATAAAAGACCCCTAAAGAACTTTTGTTTGTATGAGTTATATTTATTGATACTTACCATATTTATCAAATTAAAATTGATGTATTTATAGAATATTTATTGAATCATATAAAAATAAATATTAAAATCATTATATATTAACATACATATTTTTCATTTTAAAAAATTATTTTTAACAAATAAAAAGTAATAAGAGTGGAATTATTAAATGTTTGCAAACATCCTCAAAATCTGGCAAATATTGTTGATTTTGCAGACTCTGAAGGGGGTCTTTGGGGATTCCCAGGGATCTTCAGAGCACACTTTAAGAAGCACTAATCTATACCATCATTTCATATAGAAGCTAGAAGATTCTGGTTCTAAAATAATCCTCCATAGAAAAGCTTCTTACAAATTATAACCGTAAAATAAAAGAAGAGTAGCCGGGCCTGAGTTTAGCATAGATTCAAACAGGATAATTTATGGTATAGCATACTGTGGGAAAGTCTGACACTAGATGCTTTGTGATCAAAGCCATTACGTTAAATCATAATATGGTTTATTTGTTGGCATATTACTGGCTACATGAATACAGTAATGATTTAATTAACTCAATTTATGATATGCACAATTTAAATCTAGCCCAATGAGGAAAATTAATACCTTTTTGGGGAGGGGGGCTAAGTATGGTGCTTGTTATCAATGTGCACACAATAATGTGTTTGTTTTTAATGTAAAGGAAAATTTAAATGATTACTCTGCACTGCAGTGAGAAGCCCATCTATGCCATTAAGATTCTATCCCCTAAGTTCTTAAAATTCTAGCAGCCAGGCTTTGCTTGTCACTATATCCCATGTTAAATGTAACCTCTCTTGCACTCTTCTCTAAATCCAGACAACCCAGCTAACACATATTGACTACCACAACATGAGGCTCTATCTTTTCCCTCCCAATCCCTTTGCCAGCTGGCAGGTGCTATATTTATAAAGGCAATAAATGGCTTCAGGTATACCCCTGCGTGGGAGCCATCTGTTTGCTGATCCCAAACCGACTTGATAAGCAGTTGTAAACACTTGGGGGGGTGGCATAAAGCCATATTTTATCCCAATGTCCCGTGGGAACAGACAAGAGCCTGTGCTGCCATAAGAGGGTGCGGTGGGTGATCAGTTCTCACCTGGTACACAGTACATCTTCATGTAAGCTCCCTTGGCAACGCTGACACTGTGTCCATAAACGAGAGAACTTTTCTTCCAGACAGCTTAGATGGGTCACCTATGGGGAGAAAGAAAGATGGGGGAGAAAGAACCGCAAGAAGACAGAGCAGAAAGACATTCTCCCTTGGATGTAATCCAGCATTTAGAAAGCACTGCAAAGTCTCAAACTACTTTGAACATGTCATGTTGTTGGGATCCTCAAAGTAGATTTGTAAGGCAGTACATTACTACATCCATGTTGCAATGAGGAGCCCACAAAAAGGTCCAGATCACACTCCCGCTAAGCCGTAAGGTTGATCTGTACTTTCCACCATGTACAAATCTGACCATGATGGCCTGTTCAACAAACACATTTGAAAAAATTAGGTTATAGCATGTTGTGAATTCAAAAAAAGGGGAGAGGGAAAAAAGCCCATAGATATGGAGAAGAATATGCCAAAGGGAACAACAATCGTTTTAAAGGCAGGAATCTATTTACAATAATTCCTGATCACCAGGGGCCATAGGGAACACTGTTGTGATCCCTGTGGGGTGGCATCTACATTTTTACTTTTTTTTCCAGCTTAGGTTGTGGTAGATGAGATGGAGAGGTTTAAGTTAAAAAGGAGCTCTTGATTCAAAAAAGGAGCAGGAGGTTACAGGATTGCTTATACTGTATTAGGGATTTTCTGATTTTTGAGTTCAGACTTTTAGTCTTGACATTATACCAGCAAATTCTGCTTTCAAACTGCCACCAGTTCCCAAGTGGTTAATCTTAAGCAAATTCTTCTCCCCAGTGAAATCAAGTATTTGGGATTTGCAAACTCGACATTTCTTTCATCTGACATTTCTTCCTTTTTGAGGGATACAGGCCTAACAGTGCTTTGTAGTGGATCATAAGCCAGCTAAAGGGGCCCACTGAGCTGCCTGATCATGAATTCATTTACCTCTTTCTGGTAAAGTTCAGACTGATGATCCAGGCAGAACTTGCATACAGCGCCTGTTGGAGAGCAAAACATCAAAAAAGCATCTCCACCCACCCTGTCCTGCTACATGGAATTACATTCTCAAATCCATTCTGAAGGGAAGGGGCAACTAGGAAGACACAAAGAAGCAACAAGCTACATTTTATTTGCAACAATGGGATGGATTGTCCTATTATCTCAGAATATTTCAGTGTAATTTGGGCCTTAGCTGAAGACTCATTAAAGCCACTTGCTTCACTAATCTCAAGTTACTCATTCTTATAGTTTGTTATTGTTATGCACCTGCCTTTTGATTAACTATGGTCTAGTTTGCAAGATAACAGGACCACAAAAAAGAAACCACTACTGAGACGTTTGAGATATTCCTCTTTGAAGAGTTTAAGAAATTTTCTTTAAGCTTCTCCACAGAATAATTTGCTCCAAAGTTTTCTCTGTACTGAGTGCAAAATGTATAGGTCACTAGGAGTCTTTTCTATAGCCCCAGAACCACCATACCACAAGTAGGTAGGCTTTAAAAAAATCACTTCTTGGCATTACTTTTGGATTTTGTAGAGTATTTAAGGGGGCAGCATGGATATATTAAGTCTTGCATAAATGTAAAACACTAGTTTCATTCAGAAATGTGTTCCCAACATAAGCCCTGACTCCTCCCATTTTTGGACTGCATCCTTTAACATGACGTGCAAAGCTTGCTGCAGACCTTCAACCAACGGAAGTTGCACATGTCTGTGTTAAACCATATTCCAGAAATCTATCTCCTCCCAAAGAAGCCAGGAATCCTAGCTGAGCTTTGCTACCTATTAGCTTCATATACAATCAAGGAGAATGCCAACACCTGAACTTTCATCTCTTTTCCTACCATGTGCACCTTTCACCCTCCTATAAATTTGGAGGAGACCAAACAGGGAGAAAGTACTGGGGCAACATCAGAGGTCACAAACTGTGAAGTGTGCTGATCTATTGCAAGAGTTTTCCTGCTGGTTACAGAGGCGCAGCTTCTGTACTCTGTGGCAAGTTCCGGCAATAGGAACTTGCAACATGCACTGTTGGTTAGACGTGAGGGATGGGGGAAGGGAAAAAATTAATGGGCTCTGAGAAGACATGTGGGCAGAGCAGGATCTCACCGTGGTGGCTGAGCACAGCCCGGCAACCAATGCAGGTGCTTCGTTTAGTCGCAAAAGCCATGAGTCCTCCAACTTTGGCTGTCAATACCGTTTTGCAGCGAGTGTGTTCCCCCTCTGCAAGGGAAAGATATGAAGTGTCAAACACACCGCAATCCAGATCTTTATGCATATTGGGGAAAATATTGCTCATTTCACCTGCCCAGTCAGTCATGTTTTAATGTATTTATCAAGAAAATTTATATGGCCATCCAAATCACTCTCAGTGACTTTGGGCAGCTTACAAAGATAAAGCCCCGGTACAAAAATATTCTTGAAAAAAGCAAGAGAGCCAGTTTGGTCTATTGGTTAAGGCAGCAGACTAGAAAGCAGGAGACGTGAATTCTAGTCCTGCGTTAGATACGAAAGCTGGCTGGCTTTCGGCCCAACTCTCTCGGCTCACCTCACCTCACAAGGTTGTCATTGTGGGGAAAATAGGATGGAGTATTAAGTATGTTCACTGCCTTGAGTTGTAATGAAGGTGGACTAAAAATAAATACATACATCCAACTACCCGGGGCACCCCCCCAAAAAAGAATACTTGTTCAGACGATCTCATTGTTAGTCTCCTTCAAATCAAGCTTGATTCCCAGTGACATGCCTATATAGTTTTCTTGGCAGCAGCTTTTGATTTTCAGGCTTCCTAGTCTGAAGCCCTCAGATTTCTTGGTAGTTTTCCATCAAAATATTAACCCAGCCTAAACTTGTTTAGCTTCCAAAGCTAACCAATAATAGGCAGGTGCTCCCAAAGGCCATTTATTATATCTCTGCCCCCTTTTCATGCAGTATCCCAGCTGCCTTTTTCCTTATGGCTCAACTGAAAAACAGGCAGACTGAGCTTAACCATCTTAATCGTTATTAAAAGTCCAGAGAGATTTGGGGATCAGAATCCTTCAAAGGGAACTCATTCTTTTCTTTTCACGTGCAGCATGACTAGAATTTGGAGATTCCATCTGAGAAAGATTTTTGTGGACTCAAAAATATCAGCTCTTTCTTTCTTACCCAAGAACTTAGGTCACTTCACTCAAGTGGCCTATCAAACACCAGACATCTCTAATTTACATTCAAGAAGTAGCAGTTTTGCTTTGTTCTTTCCTACATCAATAAAAGGAAATTCTGCAGGACTATCAGCAAAAAGAACCGTGGTTAGTTAAGATTCCTGACAAATTAACCTGAAATTTAAAAAGTTTGGCTTCAGGATTTTGCTTTTCTAAAATTAGAGAATTCCCTCTCTTTCAAAAACTTTAATGGAAGATTATCAGATGGATCCAACCTAGAATTAAGGAGAAATTTCTTGACCGTGAGAACAATTAATCAGTGGAACAGCTTGACTCCAGAAGTTGTGGATGCTCCATCAGTGGAAGTATTTAAGAAGAGACTGGACAATCATTTGTCTGGAATAGTATAGGGTGTCCTGCTCAAACAGAAGGTTGGATTAGAAGTCTCCCAAGGTTCCTACCAACCCTAAGTCAAAATTCAAAGTTATTCTAAGTCAAAATCAAGATCCTATTTTGATTTATTGTTGAAGGCCAAATGTCACACTCACTCAGTAAAACATTCTGAGCTTTGCCCTCTCCCAAGATAGGCTCAAAGATACGCAAGAGGGGCTTAGCTAGTTGTTGCTCAAGATAGTACTGGGTATCGATGGGCAAGTTGTTCTCCAGCACATAGATGGGATCCTGAAAAAAGAAAAGAAAAACATAAGCAAGAAGCATTGGTAGGGTCCAAGACAGTAGAAGGACTAGATTGCCTGGGCACCTAAGGACAAAGCTACTTTATCGCTTTACTGGAGGATGAAAGCCACTTAACAGGCTACAGGCCCAGGTGCACATGCATTCTGATAATAGTAGGGAAGAAATATTTACTCCTTTACAAGATATTAGTCATCACAACAGCAAACCTTATTAGCCTTGTCTTTTATGTATAACTCCTCACTGTCTAGCATCATCCTTCCTCCATACTTACTTCAGATTTCATGTACGCTGCAACACCCTTGGCTGCGCTGATAATAACATAAGGAACTCGATCTCCCAAGTTGGGAGCACTGCCAGGATCCCGCCGACGCATCCTAAAGGGAAAAATGATAGGAGGGCCGCACAGGTCAAAGAGAAGGATTGCATGAAGGATGGAGGCAGGCTGGAACTAAGTAATCTCAGAAGAAGGGACTGCAAATTAAGCCCGAGCAGAGTCAGGATGGACTGAGAAAGAGGGAAGCAGAATAAAAAGCTCTGGACAATTATAAGTTTCAGACATGGGAGATGGAAAGTTTTCACACGTGACCCAAGTGGAGTATTTTCCTTGAGCAGAGAGATATCTGATTAGGAATCAAAAGGGGCTGAAGGAATGGAGAATGGCAGAGGAAATATACAGCAGAAAGTAAAGCTAGTGTTAGAACTCCTCCACAAATGTGGCCACACCAAGGCACTTTCACCTTCTAAACTTTTGTTTATCGAGAGGCAGTGGAGCAGCCAAAAGGGCCCTGTTACCTCCCAGGTGTCTCTGAGTGGCAGATAACATGGCTGCAGCCAAGACAGGAAGCCCAGAGCCAAGAGGTGGGTGTCACAGAAGTTCCACTTGCAGCTGCACTCACCACGACTATTTCTGCCTTTCCCCTCAGTCATGCCTGGCTGGCCACCCCACACCCACACACCTTTTTCCGCTGCCCTGAGGACAGACAGGGTGGGTATCACTTAGGGTAGCAAGACTGTGGGGAGAGAGAGATGAGGCAGCTCCAAACCTTCAACACTGCATGACAGTTTCCTTATCAAATCCCAAGAGAGGGGCCAGAAATAGTTGAGAGAGTATGTGCTTTGTGTATGCAAAAGGTGCCAGGTTCAATCCTTGGCATACTGCAGGGCTAGGAATAAGTCCTTGGAAATTTGTTGCTAGATAGACTAGATTAGGAGAGGACTAGCGGAGTGGATCAATAGAAGGTTGTTTAACAGATTTAGTCTACTTCCACCAAGTCTGGATACCAAGTATTTTAAAGTTAGAGCACCCTTGCTGCACTCTTAAACAAGAAAAGTGAATTAAAGCATTCTCTCTTGCTTTCAGCTCACCTCTCGGCCAATTCCACGTGAGCCTGGCGCCCGGCATATTCATCTGCGGTGCGTGTCAATTCCTTGGTGATCACCAACTGCGAAATGTCAACTCTGTTGCATAGCAGATCTGAAATCACTTCCTTGGCATGGGTTACAGCCCCAGAAGGGTCCCTGAAAAGTGCAGTGCATGTGACAATTTGGAGTGTCTTCTTGAACAGGACACCAATTCTGAGCTTTATAAAGTACAGGCAGGCTGGAGTGGAGGTGGGGATAAAATGTCTCAAATCAAAGGGGCAATGTGTCATTTTAGGAGCTAATGTAGTCTATTGCTCAGAATGTTACAATGAACTGGGGAAACCCAGCTTCAAATTGTTCTACTCAACTGCAAAATTCATTGTGTCAATTATTCTCTTTCAGCCCATCCTCAGAGAGCTGTTGTGAGGACAAAAAAGGAAGGAAAATGGAGGACATAGACTGAAATTCCCACATTGCTCACACCAAAGTCATACTATGTAGAAGTCAGAAATACTGCAATTAAAAATACAGTTTAGCAGTTGCAAATATTTGCTCATAACTGTCCCTCTGCAAACACATTCCTGCTACTCTGAGATGCTCATCAGACACAACAATTTCTGCTCAAATTTACAGACCTATCTATGAGCAGCTTCTGTAGACAGGTGTTGATGAGGTTTGCCACCAGGGGGCAGTTGTCTCGACGCACAGTCTCAATGCCCTTGCAGTCCATCTTGTCATGCATGTCAGAGTTGGAGGAAAAGTACAGGCCAGCATAGCGCTTCTTATTGATTAGGAGATATGGAAAATATACCTGGTAAAGAAAATAACATGGATTTATGTAATTCCCAAAACCAGATTCCATTGCAGAAGGTTTATCCAACTATTTAATTTGAATAGGATTTTAGGAACTGAAGAAATAACTGTCTGGTTTGAGAACAAACACTCCACTTTTGTTTATTGTGTGGACAATTTCCTTAGCATATTCATGAGGATGGCGCTGAAGACTGGAAGAATGGAAAGCAACGAAAAGGTATCAAGAGTGAATGCAGAAACCATAAAGGAATTAGCCGGTTAAGTAGGCTTGGGAAGATGTTTGGTAGTATTCTGAATGAAAGGGAATAAGAAGTGACAAGGAAATGCAATAAGGCTGGACAAGGGATACAAAGATCCCATTTTTGCTTTGAGAATTATATGTATGCAAACAGAACAGGTACAGATGCCAATGGGTGGTCAAGACTGCAGAAATAATAATTGCAATCAGTCTGCCTTCCACAGAAGTATCTCCTGTGTATTGTACAGGTCAAAAGGAGAGCTGAGATGATATCTACAGATCCCTCACATCCTGGACATAAATTGCTTCAACTCTTTCCCTCAGGACGGAGCTATAGATGACTTGTGCCATCACTCTGCTGAAAACCTAATTCTCACAGTTCTGTTTACTGTATACCAGGGGTGTCAAACTGCTGGCCCGCGGGACGGACACGTCATGCGGAAGCCGCGCCCACCCTATTGCCGGCAACGTACATGACGTCACGAGTTTGACATGTCTGATGTATACTAACCCATATAGCGTGCCTGGAATATTATTATTTATCCTTCTTATCTTCTTTGCTTCTCCTTTTATTAGTATTATTATTCTCTCCATTCTTTTGCATGTATACTGAGTGCTTGTATACCAGAGACAAATTCCTAGTGTGTCTAATCACATCTGGCCAAATAAAGTATTCAGTTCAATTCAATAAAATATTCAATATAGCAACACTCTCTATTGTTCTTCCCAATGGAAGACTTTGAAGTAGAGAGGTAAGAGTTTTAGCTGAAAATAGACCATTCCGATGTGTATTTAAGGAATTCTAGTAATTTGAAGATCACAATGTTTTTTTTCCAGGCATGTAACAAAAATGTGCAAATTAACTGTGTTCTCACAGTTAAAACAGTATCTAGTTTGATATTTAAATATTCATTGAACAACTTAATATTGGTAATTTTGATTAAAGCTTCTGAACATTTACTGTCATTCCACAGCTTCTCAGTATCACTATGTTCTGTCTTCACTATCTGACTCCTGCAAAAAATGCCCTGCTGGGTAGCGATCCTCTAGCCAACTCTGGCAGATCTCAAAAAGCTAAGCAGGATCAAATGAGAATCTACCAGGAAATTCTAGGACTTTAGGCTGAATTACAGAATTGAAAAAGAAATGTTCTGGAAGAAGGGAATGGCCAAGAAAAATTACATGGACATATGAAGTTGCCTGGACATGAATTCAACAGGAGCGTTTACCTTTATGTAACATTCTATTGGTGAAAACTTCCCTGATCAGATGTTCTTCAGAGATGTAAGAAACTATTCCAGAAGTGCAGCTTGGACACACCTGAAAGGACCACACTGGAAAACAGCTTGACAATCTTGTGTCAAGTACTTCTTCAAACCTACTTCAATGCTCATCAAACGTACCTTCTCAAACTCCAATTTGATGGGTGGGATGAAATGGCTGGAGACCCAGGCTGCTGCTTCCCTGCCTATTTCCATGGTTTCAGCAACTGATTCCACACCCAGGCGGCACATCACTGAATCTGTGTCTCCATATATAACCTTCAAGGAAAGAATGAAATCTTCAAGAATTCTTGCCCTTCTTTATCTCCGAGCACTTCTGTCACACCAAAGACCTACTTTAGATTCCTTTGTCAAAAGACATATCATACCACCACTCTTCCTTCGTCAGTTCTGCCTCTCCCCCCCCGTTCACTATAATGAGAAGATGCAATTCCCTCCAATTCTTAACCCCAATTTTAGAAATCATTGGAAATATGATTACATTGTGTCAGTCCTTTGAAGTAGACCAGACAAGAAGCATAAACCATGAATACCAAAATTATCTTTATTTTAAGGTTAGTGTCAGAATTATGCAATTCAGAAAGCATTTCTCCCAGCCTTTACTTTTACTTGCCAGAAAATTAGGGAGGGTCCCTTCTGAAATGCTTCCCACACCCTCACTGTCTTTGTGGGCTAAGACACCTTTTGCATAACGGTTGTCTCGTCTGTGGCTCTTCTTCCTGTCACCCAAAGTCATTCCCTCATACCATTACATGTTGCCAAAGAAATGTACAAACAATGTGTTGAGGACAAGATCCCAGAAGATGACAAGGCAAGTTTTATGCTAACCAATACTGGAATACTTTCTCCTCTAAGGCAAGCATGGGCAACCTTAGCTCTAGAGCCACAAGTGGATTTCAGTTGAATTTCATATGACTTTTGCTTAATTTCAAATATTTCAAATTCATTTCTGCCCAAGCCAAACATTTCAGATTTCTGCCAAGACCTGGTGACTTCTCCCCTGGCTGCCTTCAGCTTGATAGAAGATGTTAATTTTTTTTTAAAGAAAAGACCGAGTATCCAATTTTAGTTCTGGCACTGCCTTCATTAACATACACTACCCAACTGATCTATTCCTCAACAGAAAAAAAAGCTGTATGCTGCTATTCTACAAAGTATGTTGCTTTTTCACTTTCTCTATCCATTTACTATTGAAATATAAGTCTGCCCTTCTCTTGCTCACCTTTGCATCAGCACTATATCCATTGGCAATAGTGTACTTGGATTCTACCAGTTGCTTGGTTTTCTCAATCATCTGACGCCCAAATCCAGTCACACTCTGGAAAGGAGGAATAGTTAGCATGCATTATTTTTGTCTTCATGGAGACAAACAAAAAAATTAGTTGCAGTAACTTTAAATGTCAATGTCCGACATTCAATCAATAGTTTTCATCAGTCTCTGTTACCTCTCTATAAAAAACTGTATCTGATGTTACCATCTTTGCCAAACACTAAGAACTTAGAGCTTCCTTAATTTGTTAGAAGAAATAACTGCTGTTTGAAAAAAATATTTTCTACTTTCTCTCTCAGATTAGATATGTTTATGAAAACCATTTTTGCTACCAATTGTATTCATTTGTAGTAAGCAATACCAGATAAGCTTCCCAAAGGAATCAAGAAGTCCAGGAGAACTTTTTAGCAATACCTACTCAGGCAAGGGTATTGATTGTATAGAATTTTTGTAAATAGAAAAGGAATCAAGGATTATTTCTAACTAACAACTAGAAAGTTGTTATCACCTTATCACAACTACAGCATCTGGCTTACAAAATATGCTTTCATTTTTCCTTTTAATTAAAGCAGCAGGAGGAAGGGTTTTTTTGCAAAGGGGGAGGAAGTTTTTGACTCTGACCCAGTAAGTTGGTTCTTATCACTTCCTCTAATAGGAAATCTAATTGGTGAGTAGCAACTGGGCTGTTAATATTATCTTGCTTAGAGGAATTCCAGTGCTTGCAAAAGGACTTTCTGAGAATCCAAATTGAGTAAAAACTGAGCAGTGAGTAGGACTCTGGGAAAAAAGATCAGTTCTTCAAGAATTGTGTTAATTAGTAGATTCTTCAAAGCATCCTTTCTGTTTTTAGACTCATTTGGAAGTCAGGCAAAATCAGGCTTCCATTAGACAAGTAGCAGAGAGGTGCTGTGCTTGCATATTAGTATAAAGCACTTCCTCTGAATCATTTTCTAAGTGTACTCCTCCCCAACAGTCAAGTTTTTTTAAAAAAAAACTGCTGCAATTTAAAAAGTGCATATATTTTATAGAGACAATATTCAATAGTACTCAAACGCCAATAAATCAGATAATTAAAACAATCTTTAATTCTCTTATAATGTTTCTAGAAAATAGTGAACCCTGAAATTTGATGTTCTGATATTAAGTTCTCCGCCCACTTAGAAAGCCTTCTAAGTTTCCAAGCAAATATCTGCTGGCTATCTAACCAAACTTGTAGAACTGTAGCTAGAATAATCAAGATGCAAAAGCTGAACATTTTGTTTTCAAGCATAGATAACCCGACACCTTGGGCTATCCCACGTAGGTCATGGGCTTCCCCTTGCCTATCTTTGGTATCTTCAGAGAAAGCACATCCATCTGTCAAGAGTTTTTGTTTAGTTGTTATAGTTAATTGTCACTATGCAAATCTTCTTCAACATCACTCCTTCCAAATATTGTGCAACTACAGCTACCATCATCCCTTATTTCTGGCGCTGTTGGTTGAGGTTGGTGGAAGTTATATTCTAAAATGTCCAAATTAGAAATGGCTATTTTAGATTATCTTGTACGACAGGAGTTTGTTTAGTATTTTTTTTAAAATCTTTTGATGACAATTTTGCATTAGCCCCTCACATGAAATTAAAATGTTTCTACTTCCTTCTGCCTGCTTTAAAGCTTCAAATGATCAACTATAAAACATTGCTTCATTTTAAAATGTAAAAATAGTTTTTAATATCTTAGCATAAGCTATTAGCAAATCAAGGAACAAGAGGGCAAAGACACCAGATATTTTATGTGAGATCAGTTTAAGTGACAGTAGGAAATACCATATTTTCCAGCGTATAAGATGACTTTCTAAACCCTGAAAATCTTCTCAAAAGTCGGGGGTTGTCTCATACGCCCAGTCGTCTTATACGCCGGAAAATACGGGTATTCTATTTTATTACTTTACACATGTAGTTTGGCATATTACTCATCAAGTTTTCTCTCCCCCCCCCCCGCTCAAACTCTATATTTTAACTGGAAAAGTTGGGGGTCGTCTTATACGCCAGAAAATACGGTACTTTATTGAAACATGGATGTGTAGATATACAACTGCCCCGATAGGAGACATATAACAATGGCTTCCAGCATTCAGAAACAGATCCTGTGGAACTCCCCTAACTTTGAGAGAGGTTAGGCTTACCTGTGAGATTTCAAGGCAAGGTAGTTTGCCTACTTGGGCCCCGGTGAATCCATAAACAGAATTGGCGCTGACCTTGAGAGCCAACTGCCGTCCATCCAGCACCTGTCGCTTAAATGGGTCAGTCTCCTGCTTCAATTCTAGCTTGGCCCTTAGCCAAAGAAGGAACAGAATGAGGTAAAACCACCAGTTCTTCTTTACAAAGCTTCCCTTACCAGCTCTGCCTCTGTTCAGAAATATCTATGGATTCAGGCTCCTGCCAGTGGCAGTGTGTTCATAGGAAATATACTCTAATCCAAGCCAATAAATATCCATTCTGACCAGAACATCAACCCAGCACACTTTAGGTAATGTCCTCTACTCGTTTACTGTCCTGCTTCCTGACATTTTCTTAATTGGAGATAGCAAGACTGAACCAGAGCTATTAATGTGTTCTATTCTGTTCAAGAATTCTATTCTGTTCCTGTAATCTACATGCTAAATTATGACCTATATTCCCATATTCCTCCCTTTTCACCTCTTACGAGCAGCCAGCAAGTTCTCCAAGATCTCAGGCAGAAGACCTTTACGAACTGATGATTTCACAAAATGGTCCCCCGTAGGGGTGCGAATGAATTGCTCTGGGGAAAGCCTAGTAAGACAAGAAACAATCAGTCAGATCATAAATAATCTACAAGTCCAAACTGTTAGTTTAAACGTCACCATCTCAGTTTAAATTACATCTTGCTTCAATAATATACCTCAGCCATCTCCCCCCCTTCCTACTCAGGTTCCCTGCTTCAAATCCCTTAAGTTCACTTACAATAAAATTTTGTCGGAGATCTGGGGTATCAGGCCTCTGGGATTTTGATAAAACAAACTTGCAAATAATGAGGCTTACAACCAATCGGCTACGTTTTGGGGAAAATAATTGTGTCGAGTAACATGAAGCATCAAAAAGCCACTCTTGTCCCTCCAACTCTAGGAAATGAGGGCTAGTGGATTTTATCATTTCTGATTTCCTCCCATTCAGTTCTTCAGGTAACTGAGTAAGAGTTAGCAAGATACCATCCTTCTTCTTCACTCACCCATAGCGCTCAACTGCCCCCTGTTGTAAAAGAGTAGTATAGCACAGATTGTGAGCCATCATGATTGAAGGGTACAATGAGGAGAAGTCCAAGGTTGCAATTGGCACATCATAATAGCTAAAAGAGAAATATTTTTATTTAAATGTGTATACTCCCCCCACTCTCATACAGAGGGGGAAGAATTATCTGTCTAATCTAATCTAATCTAATCTTCCTCCACCCTCCTCTCCAATGGCATTCTCTAAAGATCTTAGAACTACAATTCCCAGAAATCTCAGCAAATATGCTTTTAATTGCAGTCCCAATGAATCTGCCAAGCTAAATAGGACTGAATTAGACAAAATGCTCTTCTTTGCTATCCCTCCAGAAAATCATTTCATCCTTCTTCCACCTTTCATCAAGGAAAGAGTCTGGGATTCAACTTCATGGGGCTCTCCTTCTCAAATTAGAGTCTTCTTCTCCATTGCCCAAAGTTGGAACAGCCTGGGACCCAACCCACTGTTTTCTCACCATGGTCCTCTTTTCTGAACCCAACATTCATATAAGAAAGAAAAAACTCAATAAAACTAAATGCATATATAATGTTGTTGTGGCTTGTTTTAATATGGCCTGAACCTAGTTTACACACATTTGCAAAGCATCAAGTTCATGCATCTCAGTGAACCAAACCAAGCAAAAAGAGCCATGGTTTAGGACAATGCCTGAAGTTTGCTTATGTGTTTCTGCAACACCTCTCAACCAGAGTACACAACACTCCCACACATACAAATTCCTTCCCATCTTCGCATCCATTAATTTAAGAAAAATCTCATTTCCCAAATTTCGGGACTTACAAAACTTACCCTTTCAGAGGTTCAATGACAGTTGCACCAGCGTAGTCCTCCCCACCTTCTGTCTTCACCACTGGCATCACCAGATTCTGCTTCATAGCCTTTGAAGGGAGAAAAATATCAGCTTTGGAGCTACTCTTATCATTCTGCTATTAGGTGAGATTTCTTCCATTATGTTTTCAATATACCTGGCAAAAAAAAAAAAGCTTAATTCCCTACACCCATTCAATAAGAATGGGTTGGAATAAACTTTTAACTATAAAAACTGTCCCATTTCTTCACAGCCTTATAATATACTACACATTTAATTACTGATGAATCGTGATTTATGCACTATATTTTTTCAGGTTTTTTCATACTGTCATTTTCCATATATTCAGGGTAATATTCCTTGTGTCATTAGAGGTAGCAGTGAAGAAATAAAATGCTGTATAACATTGACATTTTTTTTAAAAAAAAAAATCAGTTTACAACCCAAGCCTACATCCAAACAGTTACAATTGCCAGTTTCACAAATTAAACTATGGTATTTTAATTATGCTTCATTGAACCACCTATGGTTGGCTTGGCTCATGGAATATTCCAGTCTAAATGGTAATAGTTTGAGTAAAATGGCTGGATTCATGTATCTTCATAAACTGGAACTGAACAAACCACATGGATTCTAAACCCAGAAAGCAATGAAAGATAACTGAAAAGGAACTGGGAGGATGAAACTTTTTGGAGGTTTTATCTAAATCCATCAAATTCATGACTGTAGCAAGACATAAATATGATTGATAAGAAAACCAACATGGTGGTTCATAGGATGAGAGGATCCAGGTTCAGATCTTCAGTCACACAGCTTAGTAATGAATTATCCATTAGCCCATCCCTTTTTAAAAGAACAGTTGTTTGGATTAGAGATAGTGGGAGAATATACAGTATGCTACCATGAGTTCTCTGGAGTAAGGGTGAGATAAAATAGTAATTAATAATAGTAGTAAAGTAATAAAAATCAGACCATATATTGATATTGCACTTGCGCTTCTAATTCTTCAGCTGTGAATTCAATTTTATAAGGTCCTTCTCAGGAGGAAATAATATTTTACAACAGTTCTATGTGTACAGAACTAAACAGATATAAACTTGCTATTGGATAAGTATGGGGCTAGCTGAGAGGTACCCCAGAGACTCTCGCTATCTCCCATGTAATTAGCGATACACATGGGGCTTTCTCAAAAGTCACAGTGGCAGATAAGCATCTTTGAGACAGTTGACAGCTACACGCTATGCTTCTTCGCACACGTTTCATAGTAAAAATCTTCTCAAGATTTGAGCTTCTGATCTCCTGACCTTGTTGGCAAAAGATCAGTTTCTCCTTACCTGACGCAGAAGTTGGGATACCACTTTGATCTGTTGCCCCCGGGCTAAAAGATAGCCAAGAGGTACCCCAGTGACTCTCGCCATCTCCATGTAATTGATGACACACATGAGCTTCTCCAAAAGCCGCAGTGGCAGGTAGGCATCCTTGAGGCAGTACACAGCCAGTCGCCGACGTGACTGATCTGAACCATTCTGCAAGGGGAAGTCAAAGATGGTCAGAGGAGCTCAAGGAGATATCATTTCAGCTCTGGACAAATAAATACAAAAATGATTAAAATCATCCAGTTGGTTTCTTTTTAAAAAACAGAAATTCATTTCTGAAAAAAACAAAACCAGGAGCCAAGAAATATATGCATGTATGTGTCTTAAGTCTCAACGCTGGCCAAATTTATAGGGAAACAAGAAAACTCCATATAGCAATAGAAGCACTATCCATGTAGTGCTCTCCAAGCAATGGAAGCAAAGTGGTAGAGGCACTAAGTTGGTATGGGAATGGAGAAGGGTGGTAGTGGTATAGCCCTCTGACTGCTGGTTTTATAGGTCGGCTGAGATCCTGCCCAGGGAACACTTGTCCCCGCTCTTTTCAGGCCTAGCGGAAATAACTTTTTGATCGTTCCATTAGCTGCTCGATAGTTCACCTCAAGGATAACTGGTTGAAGTTCAGTTCAAGACTTAACTTCGTCATTCACTGTTAATTTTTAATATATTAGTTTAAATTAAATAGAGATTTTAGGAATGGATATAGAAGGAGGGTGGAGAGGGAAAGAGCCAATTTATTTAAAAAAAGTAGATGAGGTTAAAGAAAATTATGTGCTTTACTCTGGACATATGCACTTCCTCTTTGGCTGTCACCCACTTTTCACCTTGTTACGAACACATGCAGTCTTAACAGAAAATGATATAAGAACCTTGACCCCAAAAAAGATTGAGCACCTGTTCTCTATGGCAGGTATGAGGAACTATTGATCTACCAGGCTGACAACCTGCCACCCCTACCCTGAATGGGCTGCCACCTCACATTTCACCTGGGTCTCATCACATTTCACATTTTTCCTTCTCAAAGAGAAAAGACAAAGCATAGGCAAAGCTAGCAGGATCACTGAGGATCTTCTCATGTCTAACTTAATCAGGGAAAGGTAGTTCTACCTGATTTGCCCAAAATATGTCATCCTCCCTGAGAGGATACAACAGCTGGATGAACCATTTAATCAATTTTCCTGTATGTTCCCTGATCAAGAATGGCACAAGGTGGCTGTTGGGCTTTTCTAATTCATCTGACACAGATCCTCTCCAGTGATGAAAGCTTTGTGCTGGTCTTCAAACCAAGAACAACCTGTGTCTCTTGTTCCTTTTATTGCACAGACAAATTAAGAATGACAGCCTGTTAAATCCTGACACCTGATGTAATTTAGTTCGTATAATACACTGACTTTTCCATCTCAGATCCACAAGATTTAAATAACTTGTCCAAGTCAAGATAACTTTTTTTGTATTGTGACCATGCCTTTTATTTTGTTTAATTTTATTATCTGAGGTACAAGAGGTTACTGCCAAGCATTTAATAAAAGTTCTGAAGGAAAAAAACACCTCTTTCAGAAAGAAATAAGGAAGCAAAGGATATGCATAAGAATTCACTGTATCAAAAAAAAGAAGGATTTTCTATTGTCATAATGCACACAAATCAGGATTAAGAAACTTCCAGTCCAGGGGGCTTCCCTATCTCCCTATCTAACCCTGTTTGCATCCAACCTTCAGCACTATGATTTGACTTTCTTGGCTGCAGCATAAAATCAAGAAAGGAATGACATGTCAAAAATCAAGAGAGGAAGGGCAAAATGCTATATAATTTTCAGATAGTCCTTTCTAAGCACTCGAAGAGGGTTTGCCATGTAAGGCAGCAATTTTAATGTTTTCCCCAAAACGTGAGTGCTCCCCAGGCAGTCAGGGAGGGGGAGGGTCTAAGAAGAGAGAAAAAAATATGGGCACAGAAACAAAAAGGAAAAGAGAGGTGCAGATACAAGCAAAGGATCTAGACCAGCATTTGGTTCCCTTGTTCAGTGACCCAAATTAATCATATGACCGATAGAAGCCACTGGGATAATAAAACCAGTAACAACTACAAAAGGGTATTCATACTAGGGGGGGGGGAATACTACTTGCAAAACATGGCTATCAAGTGTTACCTGCAGGTCTGTAATAATGGAATGCTGGACATCTTCCTTCTGCTCCTGCAGGAAGTGATAGCTGACAGCGTTCAAGGTGTAGGAGCGTAATTTGTAATCCCTCAATAGAACCTATAGGAAGAGAAAAAGCTAAATTATGAGAAACTGCATGTCCCCATAGGCAAAATACAGCCTTCAGCTGCCACTGCCTCTAAGCTTCAATTTCCCATCTGTAAAATAGAACTATGGGGAGGGGGGATTTTTTTTTTTTACCTGAAGTAGATCAAATTGGGCTCTGCCTTCCATGTTAATGACTTTATTCTCCCTCCGTCCCATCTGCTTAGACTGGAAAGAAGAGTCACGGATGACAGACTTGCGGGAAAGAATACGGCCCAATAAGGAAAATGGGATGACCTGGGGATGAAGAAAAACAAACTTTGAGGCACAAATGAAGAGTATGAGCAGGGCAAGTGAATTTATAGGTAAGATTAAAGTACGGCGCTAATTGATTTTGTTGAGCATGTTAAAATATGAAAAAAGGATTCCTAGTTCAATTAGTAATTCCTTCTTTAGACTGGTGAATACAAATCATTTGAAGAAAACAAAAAGTACTACCAGAAGGAAATGTGCAGATTACCTTGAGGGTCTGGGCTCTGGTAAGGAGATAAGGAAGGTCAAAGTTCTGGATGTTATAGCCGGTGATGATGTCGGGATCTACGGTTCGTATAAATTCTGCCCAAGTCTGAAAAAACGTTGATTAATTTTTAGGCCTTTTAGACCAAAGGACATATTTGGATCATGAAGCATGAGAGATGCTCTTACAAAGTTGCTACAGGTGGCTTACCTATTCAAAAAGAGCATGACCAGACACAAAATTTATATTCATCAAAAGTCAACTGGGTAAACCTGCAACCTGCTTCTCCTACAGCACTGACCCATTCCAGCTTACCTTTATCTTTTCTACAAAGCAAAGTGGATGCTTCCAAACGAAGCACTGAGCTGCAACCAATCCTTATTTTAAGTTTTTAGAATGCTTAATGAGTTTATGTGGATCTCTTGTGCGTGCACATAAATAAAGCTGAAACTAGAAGCTGATGCTATAATCTGAAGCTATCAGTTTCAGATTCATCAGAAGAATCTCAAAACAACTGAAGTCATTTACAAAGACCATCAGCCCATTTGGGCCAGAATTATTTATTGTTTAGTTTAGTTCTAAACTCTGCAAGAGTTTAAGATCTTCCATGGCCCCACTATGTAAATTCAGGAGAAATACAACTATTCTATCATCCCCTCTTAAATACGTAAGTGCTTAGATTAGAATGGAAAGACTTTATACTTATGAGAGTAACTACGCTATTCAAAAATGATAATTTCATGAAATAAAGTTTCTTGTATCTTAAAACCAATGGCTTTTTAAGTCTTTCTTTTCATGATACTTAGTTTGCTCGCATTCAACCTTGGATATTTGATTTTTTTTTTCAATATAACAAGCCTCATTTTAATGGACTAGTTGGAGGGAGGGATTGTCTGTTATAAACAAATGCCCATTCAGTTGGAGAGGATTCACTCAAAATGTAGAGATTTATTTATGCAAATAAAATTTCACTTAATGCAGAAAAATTATCCATTGCATACGAAATCCATTGTTCCAAGGTATGGTAAATCAAGGTTTCATGTAATATGATGAATAAACGAACCAACCCCGGGCCAAACTAAAAGAGGGAAGAATGAGTAGAACAAGTAGAAATTACACAACCTATTCAGGTCTTTCCTCCACAAGTCCCAGCTATTATTTCCCCTACTTTTTATGTCAGAGTCTTGATGCATTCCATATTTTCCATATCTGGAATAGCTAATCTTTCCTCTTTCATAGTCTGGCACATAAGAACTGTCTTGTCTTACACATTAGGCCATATATACATCCCTTATTATCACATTTCACACTGGAACTCGGTGTAGCATTCCATCATAATATCTACAGTGATTTGTCTGATCTTGTGAATTTTCAATATTTCTCCATAAATATGATCTAAAATGGGATATATTATCCAAATACAAATCCTAAAACTAAATACATTCCCTATTAAGCACGCTGGCTGGGGAATTCTGGGAATTGAAGCCCATACATCTTAAGGTTGCCAAGTTTGAAAAACAATAAGTTCATCATATTCCACAGATCTAAGATAATGTAAGCCTTACCTTGAGAAGTTCATCTTCCTTTGAAAAGCAAAGCACTTGAGAGCCCACAATAGGGGCACAGTTTTGTAGTGTGAAGACATTACGCACAAAAGGATCCTTCTCACCCTGGCGTAGAACCATATTGGCAATTTGGATTACTGGGTCCTTCTCTGGTTCAGGAAAAATGCCTGAGCCAAAACACAGAAAAGAGATGAGGTACGGAAGAGACCATTAACGTAAGAACTAATCATCTTTCACTCTCAAGGGCATCTATTGTTGAATCTGAAGTATGAGCAATTTATTGTTATAACTTAGATGGGGCGCCTCAGAGCCCATATTCCAAGCTTTTAGAACTGTCGGTCTGTTTCTAAACCATTCTTTTAAGTTGTAAAGCAGAATTGTATCTGACAATATAATGAGTAATTGGTCATTCTAATTTGTAATCAATAAAGCACTGCACAATTAAACCACATACCCACTTATTTATTCAAAGGATTTGTTTGGTTCATATAGCTAATACAACTCTGCATATCTGCTATATGAGCCTTCTGACGACCATTCTGTTGTGTAAGCTGGTAATTATTCCTACTTCTAAGCTTAAGCTGATATATTTCATTACCAACGAAATGTTTCACCCAACATGTCTCCTCTTACCAGGGTCCTAAGCAATTCTTATATAGCTTATATGTGGAATTACCTAATGGGATTCTGAATGATTAGTCTCCCCATTTCTATTTTATTATGTCACATTCTGCCCTTTTCAAATTTGCCCTCAATACCTTTACGTCCAGCACATTCAATATCAAAACTGAGGACACGCAGGGGAGCTATACGTTGCCATTCTCCCTCAGGTGGGTGGCTAATGAAATCCATCCAAGCCACATCAGCTTCCAGCTGACAGAGTGACACCTAAAACAGGATGAAAAAGCAAAGCTAGAAATCCAGACATTCCTATAAAAGGACTTCAGCCTTTGTATGTTCCCAACCTAAGATTGCTATAGAATTAATGTATTCCAGAAAACATTTCTTCTGCTCGAACATCACACCCATATGACCTATGAGCCTATACTTTGGCCAGTTCATTCAATGCACTCACAAGACTCTCTTCTTACAAGAGAGTCTTCTCACAGCCTATATATAGTTTATACAATATAGTCAACATTAGAAAGTAATAATGAGAAAATCTAGTTTCACCTCAAACTATTTCAGACAGTATTGTTAGGACATAATGGGAATGAGGGTCAGTAAAAATCAGAAAGTGGGAAGAAATCATAAAGTTGGAAAGGTTCCTTCACTCTCTCTTTACATAACTATATTTCTAGTCCTCCGATTTTCTTTATCACTCTTTTCTGAAAATGTTCCGGCTTTTCTAACTCTCCCCATCAATACCACCTTGCGTAGATTCTCCTTATCAGATTCTCCAGCAGACTCTTGTCGCAGGCGATACTTTCCAGCAAGCAATTCAATCCAGTTACAGCCAACAATATCCCGGTCTACCATGAATCTAAGTTTGGAGACAAAGTTGATGGAGAGATATTTGGTCCTCATCCCCACCAAGCATTATGGCATCTTCCCTCCATTTTGGGATTAAAAGAGTAACTCTCAATGCAATTCAAAAAGATTACCAGTGATTCCCTCACGGTAAGATGGCTTACTAAGTAAATTATGGAAGTATGCTCCAATGTCTGTATTTTATTCACTTATCTTGCTGTTTATATATGTTTATGTTTCTTTAAAATGTCTAAATATATTAGAAAACAGTCTAAGATAACCTTCTACAACCTGGCGGCCTTTAAATGCAATGGCTAAGAATTATGGGAATTTAAGCTCAACCCATTGGAAAGTTGCCAGGAGAACTTAAGAATAGAAGCAACATCTCAAAATACATTTAATTGTAGTTATAGATCACTTCCATTTATTGCATTGCAGAATCTTGACTAGTAATTTCTGGTAAACAAAATCTTATTCATAAACATGTGAAATCATGTGAGCACTGAAGTCTCATTCTCATGTTAATTTTTAGGTCTCCTATATACTATAACTCCAAGCAATTTTGAGGGCTATCCTACTGAAGTATTATATTCTAGTATAAGAGATTGAGAGTCTTAGCAAAGTTCTCCCATTTTTTCACCAAGCAAATACATGACACCTATGCTTCTGAAGGATTTCTTGGGATTAAAAACAATGCTTGGTAAAGGAAGTCAACTTGCTCAATAGTTAAGTCTCACCTGATTTCAAAATCAATATTGGCTTCAAAGGCTTGAAAATTGTGTGTTCCCAGTGTTCCACACCGCAGCCCTTGTTCCAGCAATCTCTTGGCAGGAGCAATTAGCCGGGGCAGGGCCATTGTAATTTTCAGGAAGGGTAAGAGATGTGGCCCGTGGAAGCCATACATGTCTAAAATGAGGAGAAGTCTTAAGACATTTTAAAAATGGAGGACTATCACTCCCAACACCTCAAATCTCCATCTCTCATCCAATCAATTTATATAAATGACTTTCATCAATGTCCTTCATATCTGCTTATTGTTCCTTCTCTTTTCCTCCTGAAACTTTGCATGCATTAAAGATGGGTAAGTTACCCAGGTAGTAAGATCAAAAAAGTTACTAGTCCACAGGAAAAAAACAAAACAAAACACAACTTTTGTAAAATTTCCATATTTAGTGCTGGGAGGCAATCATTGCCACAGAATAAAGATTAGAATGGACTGATTTGCTAATTTGGAATTGTCCATGGCTTTTATGATATATTATCCAAGCACATTCATCCTGGTCTGTAATGTACAACTGTTACAACAGCTTTGGGGAGTAGTACTGAAAACAACATCATGGGGATTCAGTATGAAAGCACAATATTGTGTTGTTATAACCAAGTTGTGATTTTAAGGCAAGTACCCATATCTAGATCTAATCTAACTGCTATCCATCTAAACCAGATGGCAATATACTCTCTCTTCACAAATGCTCACTCTGCTTTTTGCAGATCTCCACTGCCAGAACAACTTGGTTCAAAGCATCCTTGTTGGACCGCATGTCCCGGATTACAGCTATATTCAGTTCCCGTTGAAATTCAGCCAAATTCTCTGCTTGGAATCCTAAAGAAAAACGGAGGGAAATAAATTTTATTATAAGGATCAAGTTCAAGACAGACCTTCCATCAACCATAAATTTTTACTCACCAGGTGGGGCAGGCACATAAAAATAAGGTGCAAAACCATGAATATGACAGCAGATACTGTTGCCAGCTGCAGTGACACCAAACATTCGCAAGACAGGTACAGAACTTTGGGTGCAGCCAGGGAATCCAGAGATGTGAGAACCTGATTCAGGAACAGAATGAGAACATATTACTTGGTGAAAAAGCAGTATTGTATGATTCTCCCCCCCCAAAAAAAAAATCCAGAGTGTCTTCTCATTATTTAGCATCTAGGTAAAGTAAACATGCAAATAGGAATTCAAGGTAAGCTTTAGGCTTTCATCAACTACATTTCATATTTAAGTTTTGAGAATACTGTTTAAAATTATTATTTTCTGATTGTTTATACCATACACATGATTTAGCAATCATTCTCTTTCTTTTAAAAAAATATATAAAGATATTTAAGAAAAATTGGTATATATATTATATGTCTCTGAAAAGAAAAGTAGGACTTTTCTCCCAAACAACACATATTTTCAATAGGGTAAATGTGTTATGTTTGCTGAAGATACAAAGGAATGGATGAGTTTTTAAATTTAATTTCATCTTTCTTGGAGAAAATTTTCCTAATTTCATTCACCTTCCATTGAGAACACATTTCTATACATCCTGGACTACTTGCTATGGTACTTTCTTACAGCAAGCAAAAGCAAAACAAAAGTGGGATTAAACCTCTACGGGGAATTCCATTCCTTACCCATTTTTTCTGGAGAGAAGAATTAGTAACTGTGGATCTAACTGTCAAAACCCCCAGAAATGATAACAATTTCAGACTTCCCCTCAGGAGCAGAGAGTTATTGTTTAGTCAAGGAATAAGAATAGCTAGTTCTGCAAACCCTTTTCTAGGAAAAAGAATAAAACCTATCCATCTGTCATTCAACCCCTTAAAAAAATATTTTTATAAACTTACCCACATAATAGTCTAGTTCCACTTGCTGGAAACACAGGCCTTCCTCTTTGGGGTTTATTTTGGGAGGTAGTGGCCTCTGCCACTTGGGGTTGTGTACTGATGAGAAGAGCTTACCTGAAACAAGGAAAAGCTCACAGTACGGTTATCTACCATTTTAATCAAACCCAGATTTTGAACAATAAAAGATATTGCACTTTAAAAGATCATGAATGAAAAAAGAGGAAGAAAAGGTAGCATGGAATAAGAGACATAGAGCCTAAGCTATTGTTTAATAAGTCTTAGTACGATACATGATGTGTATAATATATTTTCTGTAATATTGGAAGATATAAATGACAATGCTATACAGGTAGTGTTTGACTTACAAGTACTTGTTTAATGATCGTTCAAAGTTATAATGGCATTGAAAAAAAAGTGACTTATGCACTTATGATCATTGTAGCAGTCAAATGATCAAACTTTGGATGCTTGTCAACTGATATGTATTTACGATGGTTACAACATGCTGGGGTCCTTTTTAGGGAGCTTCTGATAAGTCAATGAGGGAAGCCAGGTTCGCTTAATAACCTTACCACTCACTTTACAGTTATAGTGAGTTACTTAATAACCATGGCAAAAAAGTTGTAAAATGGAACACGACTCACTTAACAACTACCTTACTTAGCAATGGAAATTTGGGGCTCAGTTGTAGATGAAGGACTACTTGTAATATCTAAAACATTGAAACAGTATATTAAAATAAATTTGAACTGTGTAATAGAGAATTTAATGGAAATGAAAAGCTTAATTTTAACATGGATCATAAAGCACCAGAGCCACTACCATCCACATATCATTCTTCTCCAGGTATCTTCACTGCTCTGTCACTTTGTTCTGCCTCAGAAAATCTTCTCTCAATTTGCAACTCTGCAACTCACCAAGGGGAATGGCATCAGATGACAACTGTGCTTCTTTCATTTCTAGAGCCACCTCAGCCTCCACCTCATCCAGAAAAGCCAGTTCTTCTTCAAATTGTGAAGGACCGTCTTCATCCCAGTCTCCTCCTCGTGGCCTTTTCTGTTGTGATGGGATAAAGTCCCCCATGCTAGTGCTTCTCATGGAAGCCTTCCTCTTGTTTTCCATCTTGGCTTTCCTAAAAATTGAAGAGCACCCATGTCAGCTTCATCAAAAGTATGTTGTTTCCCAAAAGCAAAATCAAATAGGGATATTCCAACTAAAAATTCTAGTATTTCAAAAATCACATAACTATAGGGTTTCAAATTTCTACATTTCTACATTCAAATTTCTACAGAATCTGATGTCTCAGGTAAAATTATCCCCTTCTCTTACCAAATTAAGAGCTGTTTAACTCTTTCATTTGCTTAGCATTTATTCACTCAAAATCAAGTCCCACTTGCTTGAAAACAGTTACTGGGTCCTTTCAGTTTTTGCCTGTGATGAATAAAACAAGACAATGAATAATTTTGAACACAGAAATATAACTGTAAGGGGAAAAACTAGGCCTCAGAACCACTTCAACTTTTTCTTTCAAACTATACCATTGCTTGAAGATCATACATATATGTAATGAAATCATGTTCCTTACAAATACGATCTTACTGAATCAGATCAACAACCCATTAAAAATCAGTTGTTTTCAGAAAAGATCAACTGAATTAGCATTAAGGGCCATAGATTATTGTCCTGTGGGTTCTATGCTGCATGAATTTTTCCCTTTTTAAAAGCCATTTAATCAGTGCTAGAGGAACCACACTTTTGAGAAGCTGAATTTTCTCAAGTTGATATCCTTCAGATATAGGGGGCTACTACTTCCAGCTACTTCAACCGTCAAAGTTAAAGTTATAAGCCAACACATCTGGAAAGCACCAAGTGGGAAAGGCAACCTCAAAATAACAAGTGCTGCTAAAAAGTTTTATTTTTTTTCGTCCCTCTACACTTTCTCTCTACATTTAGTTTTATCCACTCCATTAAATCACTGCTTTAGATTCCTAAATCTCCATATGTGTTGACATGATGGTTAGGGAGGAGGGATGTTACAGTTCAAAACTGCTATAAACCCCCAACCTCCTGCTCTCTGGAACCCCAAACAGATGGCGACTCTTTCCCCACAGCGGCAGGCCATTTTCTGTGCAGAAACACCGGTTTACCGTATAATTACCTCTCTTGGATTCCTCACGTCACCTCATCGCTCAGCCATTCTCCCGCCAACAAATTGTGGGGAGGAGCCTGCTATTCCTCTTCCTTGTTGCCATACCAACCCTCGCCCCATTGGCTATCGCCTGCTGCCGAGCGACACTTTGCCTTTCGTGAGTCATTGCGCGTGCGTTTTGCTTTTCTAGGACGAGCCGCGACCTCCATATTTAGAACAGCAAAGAAGGCGTTAACTCCAGACCTTCTACCTAAGCGCTCGTGATTCGTATTTGGGCGGGGATAGCAAGAGCGGGAAGTCGCACGAAAATTTACAAGTGGTCCAGGCGCATGCGCACATAGTAACAGTGCATTTTCTCAACAGAGTGTAATAGAGAGTAGAAAGAGGGCAGTTGAGGAATTCTTCTGGATTTTTTGGCCAAAAGTTTACCTTTCTGTACCCGAGATTGGATTCTCTGGGTCCCCCGAGAGGCAATAGCGAACACAGTGATTTAACCTGCTTTAGATTTCATGAAATAAGGACATAATCACACACTTTTTACAATGATGCATGAATCATCATTTTGATGTAGTTGTGACTTATTATGGAAGCTACTGTGCCCAATAACAACTTTCTTAGTTCTTCCATTCTCTCGACCCATTCATTCATATATTTGTTTTGCAGTTCAATCCTCACTCACTCTGCATATGGTCATGTTTGAACATATTCTTTTCCTATTGCTTACAGAATTTGGTGTTTGACCCACACGGATTTAACCCTCTTCCATTCATTCTTGACCCATTCTTGTTTTACCGTGCACCCTTCTATCCCAATCCTGTTGCATTCAATTTTTTATTTTTTTGTTTCTCCTGATGCTTCCATAGAACAAAATGAGAGACAAACTGTTATACAGGTAGTTCTTGACTTAAGACCAAAAATGAGCCCAAAATTTGTGTTGTTAATTGAGACATTTGTTAAGTGAGTTTTGCCCCATTTTAAAATCTTTCTTGCCACAGTTATTAAATGAATCATTGTAGTGATGCTCTATGGCAAAATTCATGCTCTCTCCAAAGCACCATGCCAGAAGATAGTGATAAAATCCAAAGCACCATCTTCTTAATTCAAAATTATTTTCCTGGGATCAGATGGCTATAACAGCTTTGGCTTTAGCTCCAAAAAACTGCTTACTAAACTTACAATTGCTGGACTTCTGGTTTTGTGCCCACAGTGCAAGGCCGTGCGAGAGCTGATCTCTGCTCCTCACGGCTAGTTTCTTCCTGCTTGGGGACCCTAGATGGGTCCGAAGTTGCCCCGGAGAGGTGACTATGAAGAAGGGGCACCCCGTTGAACACAAAATGATGGCAATCACTTCGTTTGATTTGGGGAAAGCCCTCCGAACCCGACAGGAGAAAGGCTAGGGACCCGATTTAGACTATACCAGATCAAATGCAGAAAAGAGGGATGTTAAATTACAATTCCCATCACCCCTGTCCATTTTTAAAGAATCCTCAACTTACTCTAGAAACACATCTTCCAGGCATCTACCACATCCCACCATCAAGACTTTTGCCATCCAGAATACACAGATATGTGTGTACCAGCAAATGTTTTTAAGAGATTGTAACAGAATTCACAAGTGTATAATATGGAGGTGAAAAGGATCTAATTTCCTAATTTAATTTCCTCCAATTAAGTAGCAGTGCAATTCTCCTTACTTCCAACTGTACAAGAATAGACCAAAAATTAATTTAATTGTTTTCTAGGTTACAACTTGGAAATGGTCAAAAGTCTTTGTTAATGTTTTCCTTTCCTCAGCAACTGATGAATATCTATATCTATATTTATATGCTTTATAATGCATAGTTTCATATAGTGAGAGCGAACATCTAAAGAATAAATTCCATAATGATCTATATATATGTCTGTGTCTGTGTGTCTGTGTGTTATATAGATATAATCTATAGCAGGGCTTTTCAACCTTTTCACCCATTGTGCCACTTTTAGGATATGGCAATATCCGAGTACCACCAGTCGCCTAGCAAGGTATCAAAAACTTGATGACCCAAAAAAAAAAAAAAGGAAAAAAGTGATAAAGTACAGGTAGTTCTTGACTTACAACAGTTCGCTTAGTGACTGTTCAAAGTTACAGAAGCACTGAAAAAAGTGCCTCCCAAGGCACAGCTGAGGAAGACACCTGCCTGCCCACCCGGCGGCGCTCTTCCTCCTGTCCGAGGTTTTAATTGTTATGAGCATTTCTGCTGAGGATTGGCAGCGGGGGTGGGGTGGGGGGTGTTTGGTTTTTATTTCCTCGTCTGCTGGGTGGTTGCAGCAGGTTTTGGTCACTTCACATGACCCTGGGACACTGTGACGGTCATAAATATGAATCAGTTGCCAAGCATCTGAATGTAAATCACAAGACCCTGGAGATGCTGTAACATTCCAGCTGATTGGCGCGTCTTCTGGGCTCAGCAGAAGCACAGGATCAGTGCCGCTTTCCAGCTGATTGGTGCTTCTTCACGGCTCAGCAGAAGCACCAGGATCAGCGCCAAGCTCCCTGCAGTTCCAGCCATCTCTCGCTCAGGCTTGTGCAGTGCTGCCACCGGTTCAATTCATTCCCCTGCCCCGCTACTTTTCTAGGACGGTCGCGTACCACCTGCCAGGTGCCAATGTACCACAGGTGGTACCTGTGAAAGCCCTGATCTATAGTATATGGTACCTATATCTC
The DNA here is from genome assembly GCF_001527695.2 of Protobothrops mucrosquamatus. Lineage (NCBI taxonomy): Eukaryota > Metazoa > Chordata > Lepidosauria > Squamata > Viperidae > Protobothrops > Protobothrops mucrosquamatus. The sequence goes on from NW_015386394.1 coordinate 2,375,029, forward strand.
ATTGTAGAATTTGTTCTCTAAGTGTTCTAAAAATGAAATAATCTATTCCTTTTCTGCCCAAAATAAAGCAAAAGTAAGAGAATATACAATATAATAAAATGCAACACAAGATGCAAACCAAACCTTTCACATAAACTTCATAATGGAAGTAATGAGAAATCTGAACCTGAGTTTAGAGAAAAAATTTTCCATAAGGAAGGAAGTTCTAAGCCTTGCAGAGCTTCATAGGTGCAGAGCAGCGGTTTGAATCATCCTTAAAACTAATTGAAAGCTAAAGAGAAACAGGATTAGTGTAATATAATATTAATGCCTGTTCCCATATACACAATCGTAACCATGGTTTGTACTTAGCCTTCTTAAACCCTTGCTGACTAAATGAATGCTATATGGGAGTTAATTCCAATATTTTTGGAGAACACTGATTTGACGTATCTGAATTTTTTAAAGATAGTATCCTATCACAGCATTCTGTAGCAGCAAATTAATTACTAAGTTCCAAAATAAGTTCCTTTCTCCTGCTACCAGATTTAAAATCTAGAGATTGGTGCATTCACTAAAATTGGATTGAATTAAATTCAATGTACCCTACATATGGGGAATTTCAATTCTCAATATTTCCCTGTAAAAAAAAAGTGTCACATTAAGCAAAGGGTCTTTTTCTCCTCAATATGCTAGGTTTTGATTTTTGTTTTTTTTGCAGATTAATTATCTGAGAAAACAGCCTTTAGAAGTGACAGCTGCCATGTTTAGTCTGAAGTTTCTGTCAATTAGCTGAGCATTCAGCTCATGCACTTTTAGTGTACATATAGATTCCAGTCTAAACCAGCAGCCATCTGATCAGCAAGATTTTTTTTTTTTGTTCGTAGTGGTTTCCCACTGTTATGGGCTTAAAGAGAGTAACTGGGCTAAAGTCACCCAGCTGCCTTTCATGCCAATCTCCTGCTTTCTAGTCTGGTACTTTAACCACTAGACCAAACTAACTTTCTCTCTCAAAAAAAATCAAAATCAAAATTAAACAAAACTTACCTTCCTGTCCTTAGCTGATATTGTGTGACCTTGACATTATAACAGGGGAGGGAAAAATCCATTTCCCTTGTCCACTTTCTCTATTCTATATAAAAAGTTTCACACTTTTACTTTACTCAGTGTAATCTGATTTTTTTTAAATCCTGCCTGAGGTTAATGTTAGTTTATTTCAGTCAATGTGATATAGATAGGAAAGTGTTAACAAGGAGCTGGACAACCCAGGTTCTAGTCCATCCTCAGCCATAGAAGTTCCCTGGCTTAAAATAGCTTTGGGCCAGTTGCACCCTCTTGATTACGTACATTACATCCTAATCCATTTTCCAGAGTTGTGGAGAAAATGGGAACAGGAGCACTATGTAGGATACCTCCTAAACCTAAGTAAGTTATAAAGAATTTATGATTGTGATTGTTGAAGAGTGAATGGAGTGGGGGGGCAGCTCTGGGTGCAGAGCTTGAGCTATTGCATCATGGGGGTTTCCTTCCGCTCCTATTCTCCTAGAATGGCTGAGTGGATGCATGTGAATGATTGGGGTGGTATGGCAAAACCTCCAGCTCTACAACCTGTTTCTGAGATGGGACTCACAGGATCAGCTGGGATTGTTGCTACTATACTGACCTTCTGGCTGCATAGTAACCTCCTTGTCTGAACTGCTAGAAGCCATCTCAGGATTGTCAGCGGAGTTCCCCAAACTCATGCTTCTGGGTGACTTCAGTCTGCCTTCCCTGGATTTGGCTTCAGAATTAGCTGAGGAGTTCGTGTCCTTCATGTCCGACTTGGAACAGTGGTCACATACCAGATCTAATATTGTTATCTGAGAAATGTCAATGTGATCTGGTGTGGAATCTAATGTTATCCCCCCCATCATGGTCAGATCAGCCCTGATATTCCTGACATTCTCTTGCATCATCCCCCTCCATATGGAGACTGGACCCGTTAGAATGGTCCATCCTGGAGCCTGATGGACCCAGATGGATTCCAGAAGAAACAGGGGGATAACCTGGAGGATTTGCCACACGGTCCTGCTGAAGTTTTAGTAATGGTTTGGAACTAAAAGGTCACTGAGACTCTGAACAAGATTGTGCCTATGCAATCTTGTGACCCTTTACTCCCATTGTTCCCCGTAATTCATGAAGTAACTTAGGGTTCTGAAACAGATTAAGAGACATCTAGAATGCTGCTAGAGGAAAATGAAAGTTGATTCCAACTGGACATGTCTTAGACTTAGATTAAGGCAGTAAAACTCTTTTTCCACTCTTACTGCATCCACAGAGTGTTCCCCATCAATTACCTGAGCCCCCCTAGCCCAGGGGACCTTGGACAATCATCTTGGCCATGCAGAAGAATTTAGTGAACATCTGTCAGATAACATTTGTTCCCAGTTGAAATCCTTGCATAGTGCTAGTGAGATGCTAGGGAGATGTTTTGCCTGTTCCCAAATTGAACGGTTTGAGCCTGTTGGAAGGGAAATGGGTAGGATCCTCTGTGCTGCCAACACAACTGTCTGTCAATTAGATCCTTGTCCCTCCTGGGTAGTGAAAGCCTCCAGGATAGTGACCACCAGATAGGTTCATGAAGTAATAAATTCCTTTTAAGGAGGCCCTGGTTTGTCATCTTATTAAAAAAAATCACTTGACCCTTGCTGCCTGGACAACATTTGTCCAGTCTTCCTTTTGTGGGGGAAGGTAGTGGAAACAGTGGTTGTTCAGCAGCTCCAGGATATCCTGGATGAAACAGATTTCCTAGATTTTTTCAGTCAGAATTCTGGCCTGGCTATAGGACAGAGACATCTTTGGTCCCACTCATGGATGATCTTTGGCAGAAGCAGGATGGGAGGTGGTGCAACCATTTTTGTTCCCCTTGATTTCTCAGTGGCCTTCGATATTTTCAGCAATAGTGTCCTTTTGGACTGCCTACATGAGTCAGGACTGGGCAGCACCTTCCTCCAAGGTCAGTCCCAATTGGTGTTGAAAGGAAGTGAGAGATCCAGCCCTTGACCGCTGGCTTGCATTATCTCTCAGGGCTCAGTACTCTCTCCTCTTTTGTTTAACATCTACATGAAGCTGTTGGATGAGATCATCCATCACCATGAGTTGATATATCATCAATGATATTCAGCTCTATATCCCTACACATGGCAACCTGATTGATGCTGTCTCTGCCCTCTCATGATGCCTGAAGGCTATAGGGATTTGGATGGGGAAACAACAGACTCAAACTGAACTTTGGCTTTGGGTGCATTTATTCTTAGTTCTGGATGGGGCTGCACTACCCAATTCAGACTCGGTTTGCAACCTAAGAATTCTCCTGGACTCACATCTCCTGCTCAAAGAGCAAGTGGCAGGTGTGACCAGAGAGCTTTAGCACAGCTCCAGTTTGTCCATTAGTTGCAACCGTTTCTGGATCATGATGCTTTGCTCTCAGTTACTCAATTCCTGCTCATTTCGCATCTGGACTACTGCAAATGTGGATGGAGCCCCTAAGATAGCCCATACTATATCTCTGCTCTGCGAACTGGCTACTGCTCTGCTTCTGAGTACAGTTCAAGATGTTGGTTATGACCTTTAAAGCCCTTAATGGCATAGGTCCAGGCTACCTGACGAGGTGCCTCTGCCCACTAGGACAAGCCCGTCCTATTTGTGCCTGTAGAGAAGGCTACTTCGGATCCCTTTGGTCAAGGAAGTCTGACTATTGGAATCCAGAAAAAGAGGCTTCTCTGCTGCAGCATCCACTCTTTGGAACATCTTACCCTTTAAAGCAGGGGTGTCAAACTGCCGGCCCGCGGGCCAGATGCGTCACCAGGAAACCGTGCCCACCCCATTGCCAGCAATGGGAAAAAAGCTCCGATACATCGCATGATGTCATGTAACGTCGCGAGTTTGACATGTCTGCTCTAAAGTAACCCCATCCTCCCAACCTTCTAGAAGAGCCTAAAGACCTGGCTATATCGCTTGGACTGGGGAATTCCATGCTGGAGGTAGTTGCTGGATTGACGCAGACCACACCCCATTTCCCCCCTCCCCATCTTATGCTCTCCACCCATCCATCTTTTCGGTGATCATATTGATGTATGCTTGTGTTCTTTTTCCACTATTTTATTGTTCTATTATTTTACTTTTGTTCTGTTTACACTCCTTTTATTTTCTTCCATTTTATTATTGTAAGTTGCCTAGAGTAGTTCCATGGCAAGACAGGTAGCAAATAAATTTAACAAACAAACAAATAAAATAATAAATATAGCTATAAATTTGGTGGGCTAATTATCGCATTTCAGTGCTCCTGTATGACATTTTTTTGAAAAAGAGGCAAAGCTGGCATCATTGGGCACATGCCAAAGCCCATATCTTTCCTCCCTCAGTCTTTGGATATTCTTCTACTTGTTGATCCATATAACCTGGCCCTTGTCTTTCCCTATGGAGAGTAACTGTTTCAGCTATTGAGGGGAAAGAGGTGAGAGATGTGTCGCAGCTCACATCATCCCACTTAAGGTCTCCAGAACCCACATGAAAGAGGGCAGTCAGAATTTTAGGCAGTACTCAAACAACATCACAAATCACAAAGCTGTAATTCATAAATAAACAAATGGGAAGTACATTCTGGGAAAAGTATAGTGTCAGTTCTCATACTTGCAATATGAAATTTGTCTTTCAGATTTGGATAATCTGAGTGAATTTCTGTAAAGACAATGCTGAGCAATACACTATTTCTTATGTAAACCCCCAGATTGTGAAAAGGTTTCCTTCTTATTTCCCACTTCACACACTTCCTTTTTTTCTCCCCTTTGTATATGCCCATGCTTATGCAAAAAAAAACATAGAACTCAATCATTGTGCCTAACTGGAAGATAAACTGGATTATGTTCTGAAATATTATGTTCTTGAAAGTTATGGATTCAAATTTCTTTATAGTTTTACTGGTTTTCCAAATCATGCTAAAGATCATTTAATTCTTTTGATTTAGCATACTGTATTAGCCCAGTCAATTGTCATTTATCTAACAAATCTTAAGCAAACCCAGGCTTAGTACAATATCTGAATCCAGCTACCATGTGCAGTTTTTAACAAGTTAGAATTTGTTCTAGTAGATGAGAACCTTTCAATACTCAGTCATGAAGCATAGTGAAAAACATGGATTGTTTTCTCTTGCAATCTAATACATCTTGACTTTTCTTTCTATAATTCATGCCAGAACTTGTTTTTCAAGAATAAAGTTCCTTTTGTCAGATTCCATTGCATTGCATTTAATTTAAGTAATTCTGCTTTTCCTGCATCATATGCTGCTCTCCATATAAAGTTTAGAAGGTGGGTGGATTCTATCGTTGTATTATCTGATACTCTTTTCCTAAGCCATCCCAAATCACTAGAATACAAAAAAATAAACATAAATGTGATTAAGAAAACTAAAACAGAGTGCTATAAAAATTGGATTTAAAGGATGTGGAAGTTTGGAATTCAAAATCCACAACTACTGTAGCTCTGAAATTCAAGGGTGGTCTTGGGAAGAAATTCATTCACCTCTACCGTTTAAAATCATGAAAAACTGTAGGTTCCTATAACCTTTTAGCTGGAAAATTAGAATTACACATTTGAGGGAAAATATTACTTTTTCAGAATAATATACATTTGGCAGTTTTCCACAAACATTTAATAGCTGGGATAGTGCTGAATTATACATTGTCAGAAGTTCAGCCATTATGACAACAAAAACAGCAATATCTAGACATCAAATACTTCCTATATGTTAATGGCCAGGATCCTCTTCTTGTATAGCTCTTTTTGGAAAGCACTTTCCAAATACTGTGATGACTATTAGCTCAGATAGTTTTAAAAGCTGTTGGATAAATTAATAGATTGGTCTATCAATTACTACTTAGCAATTAACAAAATGGACCCCCCAAGTGGAGAAGTTGGAATCAGTTATATAGAAAAGTTATTGTTTTATAATTTATGGGACTATTAAAAGTGTTTAATATATCTTTTGTGTGAGAAATAAAAAGATACTGGATTGGATGGATTGCTCAACTCTTACAGAATTCTTAATTTTTCACACAAAAGGGTATATATCAATATGACACAGGCATCTATTTGATAATGTCAGTGTGACATTATTGGAAATGTGTAAAAAATCATTTCCATCCCTCTCGAGGCATTTTTGAATGCCCTGTCAATTTCAAATTGATAATTCTCTCTGGGTTTCCCCTTTGTCCTCATTTCTTTTCTTTTTTCCTTTTCCCCTTTTTAGAAGTGATGTGGCTATCTTTTCAAACACCCAAGAACATGCTTTGTGCAGCAAACCCCCCCCACAAAAAACAGTCACAAAAAAACTGTGTGTGTGTGTGTGTGTGTGTGTGTGTGTACTCTGATTAAGTCATGATATCACTACAGGCTTTAATGTGACTAAGCCACATTTACCCAGCACCTTCAAAATTAAATTTAAAACAAATGCAAAATTTAAGCATGTTCTTGGGAAAGTGTGAATGAATTCTTGTATAGTTTGGCCTTCTAATGATCAGAGTGAAATTAAAAATAAATAACAAAACCAAGACCTTACCTTACTTTATTGCTGTTTTTTGTTTTACAAATAGCATAAAAGTAAAGAAGGTTTCAAGCCAGTTGGTCACATGATGACTATCCATGCAGGAGATATGCCGCTCCTGTTTTGACCCAACTTAGCTTTTTTTAACCAGCATTGACCAGGGCTGCCACCAACTATAACACACCCTGAATCAACTGATTGGGGGATTAGCTATCACTGTGGCTAATGGTTGCTGCATTCCTATTGCATATTTGTTTATTTCCTTACTCAATTCATATGTAATAATAACAATGATAACAATAATAAAATGTTATTTGTTCAGTTATATAAAAAGAATGTTATTTGTTCAAACAATCAAGATTTCTCATTTTCAGGATTGGAAATGTTAGTACTTGGGCCATTGATTATCATTCCTTTCCAATCCCAGGTTGCAGGCTAGGACAGTGAATTACACTTTCAAGTCTTAATTTCCTGGGGGAAAAGAGAAATGTTCTTTAGATAGATATTCAACTATGTATTCTTTGGATATTTCAGGGTTCTGTTTCCATCACTCCCAGCATTATGACCAACAGCTAGTGTTAATTAGAGCTCATGGGAGCAGTAATCCACAACATCTGGAGGGATATCAGGTCAGAAATGGTGCCTCAAAGTAGCAAGCCTTGGGAACAACATGCTTGGTCTCCATAGTAGCAGCTGGTGTACAATAGTTGAACTAATCTCTAGAGAAACAAAATGCTTTTTTAAAAAAAGGAACAGAAATGGCAATATTGAGCTCACAAAAGATGGTTTGTTATTGAAGGATTAAAATGTGATCAAAGAATAAAAAGTCCCTCAAATCTACATTTCTCAACAGTCTCCCTTTTGTTTGGCCTTTCGTCCTTTAGCCACCTACACACTTTTATCACACATGACCTGTTATCAAGCCTCCAAGAGATCCTAATCTATTTTGCTCTTCTATAATTAAAATCCCTTTGTACTTCCTTGAACACACAGTATGAGTAGATCCAGGCTGCTATATCATGTTTCACTTATTTTGTATTACTGTATATTGATGAAATATCTAAACCAATTGGATGACAGTATTAGTAAAGCAGTTGCTAGGGTACTATATTGGATAATTTTAGAAGGTCTATATAAGGAATGGCTTCTTCCCATATGTGCCTGCTGAAGAATTTTGCTCTGGTTTGGGGGTCCTTTTTTATGTTTACATGCATGGAAAGATACATTTCTTAAGATATGGTATTTAATTAGGAATGAACAGTATACTTTTGCATGTTGCTTGATTCTTCCCGCTTGGCATTTTCTGTTAACAGCAATAGCTAAACAAGCCTACCATGGTTTGTTTCATATTGTATGTGCACTGCAAATTTTAATCTGTTCTTGGCTTCAGACTTTGACTTATTCTAAAGTGGACAAGCTATGGATCCATTTGGAAGTAATGCTAACCTAGGAATGGAGAACCTAAAGCTTGTGGATTGTAATATACCTTATCTACCATGTAGAGACTATGGTATCAGTACCCAGATTCCTATGAATGCATTTTCCATATGGAACAAAAGAAAATGTGGTCATTCTTCCATGTCAGTTCTAAGCTATGCATATCCTTACCCTATTAAGAGATTGAGTATTAAGTGTAGGTCTTTTGGTGTTTTTTTTGGCATATCTACAAGGTTTATTCTTTAAGACAGAGGTTGGTTTTTTTTACTAATGACTAAAAAGTCATTAGTAAATATCTTACTAACTGGAAACAGCTAATCTTTTGAGTCATCCTTCTGTATCTTTGCTTTTTACATCCCACCTTCCTGCTCTATGCTGGCCTCGGAGCATACCAATAAACTGCTGAGGGCAATGCATTTTCAGGCTACATTGTGAATTAAGTAACCTAAGTAGGAAGCATAAAAACTGAAAACCCACATATTCCAGACATCTGTGCCAAAGAATTCTGATATTTTTTTTGACCTGGAAATACTTCAAGTGATTTACATTAGACCTGGAGTTTTCCTGAACAACAAAGATATTTACCATGTTTGGTTTCTTAGCCTGTGATCCTTGGGTTCCAGCTCCTGGTTCATTCCAAAAGAGGGATATGCCTTGAATAGTTTTTAGTAGTACTGATGTCTTCTGGATGATATGCTATATGTTGGCTAGAAATTAGAAGCTGAGAAAGTCATACACCAATCAATAGATTTGGAGCTATCCATTCAACCAAAATCCAGCACTTCCAGCTTCAAGTTTGGATTTAATTACAACCCATTAAATCCCATTCCTGTGTTACCAAATTCAGGGAACCTCGGTGGCTTCTAATGATGAGATCTATTGCCCCTTTTGGAGTTTAGGAATTTCAACAGGGCCATTGACACTGACTTTGTTCAAGGCCATGTAATGGATTGAAATAATGGCTTGGAAAGTCCCCGTTTGTAGAGATGGACAAGGAAGAGGGATGGATGTGGGGGATCCCCTACTTGAGAAAGTACAGTACTTAGGAAAGTAAGAGAGGATTAATAGACTAAAATTAAAAAATGAATTAATAGGCATTGCCACTATAGATGTAAGATGAAATAGAAGCTCTTACAGGATAATGCAATGTATTGCAATGGTGGCTTATTGCCTTGAGGAAGAATCAAAGTGGTCCTAGAAGACAGACCTTTTCTAGTGGTTTGCCAGAGGGGTGGGGGAAAAATGAAAATGCCACCTGACTGCCTAGAGCAGTACTGGTAGGAGAATTCTAGGATTTGAGGTCCACACTTCTTAAAGTTCTCAAGGTTGAGAAATACTGGCTTAGAGCTATACCCTAATTTGCATTTTTGTTCCATGTTTCTTACAGAATAAAGCTCTAAGGCAAGTATTCATTCATTATATATAAGCCATGATTGGCTGGGTTCATAGTCTGCTATGCCAAAATAAAACACATTATCACATTTTAGTCTTCCATGTTTCATCCAAATAAGTGATTCATGTGTCACGAATCTAGTAGCCAAGCCGCACAAATAACTAAGTACGCAGTATTTAACTTGAGTGGCAAGAATACACTTAAGTAAAGACGTATTAAGTGTCTAAAAGGTTGTTCAGTATGAGAGGGGGGGAAAGAGCAAGACTAGAATCATGGTTGAAATCATAGTGGAGATAGAAAAAAAAGTCCTGATATTTTGGCAAAAACATAGGAGAGTTCCAAATGAAAGGTGATGTTAATCTGATTCCCCATTGCAAAATATTTGGAAGTGGCTGAGACAAAATGATAGAACAATACAGGTAGTCCTCTATGTACAACAGTTCATTTACTGACCATTCAAAGTTACAATTGCCCTGAAAAAAATGTCTTATGACCATTTTTCACACTTATGACCAGTGGTCAAAATTAACTGCCATGTATTTATGATGGTTACAATGACCTAGGATCATGTGATTAAATGCCATGCCATGATTTGATCTATGATGTGATCATGGCATGATTAAAACCAGATAATGCTAGACAAATCTTATTACATTTGACAAAGTGACAAAATAGTGGACCAGAGAAATGCTGTGGATATAATTTACTTGGACTTAAGTAAGGCATTTGGTAAAATAGACCACATCCTACTACTTGATAAAATAGCAAAAGATGGGATAGACACTGTCACCACCAGATGGATTCATAACTGGCTGACGAACTGCCCTCAACATGTAGGCCTTAATGGAACTGCATCTACAAGGCTTTGTCTTAGATCCACTACTCTTCAATATCTTCATCAAAGATTTAGATGAGGGGATAGATGGGGAACTCATCAAATTTGCAGATGACACCAAGTTAGCAGGAATAGCCAACCCTCCAGAAGACAGGCTTAAGATATAGAAGGATCTTGACAGACTTGAACAATGGGCCTTAGCTAAAAAAAATGAAATTCAATGGTGAAAAAACTAAAGTTCTACATTTAGGCAAGAAAAACCAAATGCACAGGTATAGTATAAGTCAATGGTTCTCAACCTGTGGTCTGGGGACCTCTGAAGGATCATGATGTCTTCACAAGGGGTCTGCGAAGGCTTGAAGAAATGTTATGATTTAAATCTAGAGTTAAGTCTTAGTGGTCCATGTCCAAGGTCCATGGCCACAAAAGTATTTAAAGGGGTCTGTGGTGAAGAAACGGTTGAGAGCCAGATACCTGGCCCAATAGTAACTGTGAGAAGGATCTTGGAGTCCTAGTGGACAATCACTTAAAAATGAGCCAGCAGTATGCTTCAGCTGCCAAAAAAGTCAACGCAGTCCTAGGCTGCATTGACAATAGGATAGAATCGAGATCCTGTGACGTGTTAGTACCATTTTATAATGCCTTGGTAAGGCCACACTTGGAATACTACATCCAGTTTTAGTCACCATGATATAAAAAAAGATATTGAAATTCTAGAAAGAGTGCAGAGCAGAGCAACAAAGATGAGTATGGAGCTGGAGGCTAAAACATAAGAACGGTTGCAGGAATTGGGTATGTCTACTTTAATGAAAAGGACTAGGGATGTTCCAATATTTGAGGGGCTACCACAAGGAAGAGGGGGGTCGACCTATTCTCCAAAGCCACCTGAGGGAAGTACAAGAAGCAACGGATGGAAACTAATCAAGGAGAAAAAACCAATTTCTCACAGGTAGAACAATTTATCAATTCTAACATCACAATGTTAGAATGACTTGTTATGATGCTCCAACACTGGAGTTTTTAAAGAAGAGATTGGACAAACATTTTGTCCGAAATGGTATAGCGCAGTATTGGCAAACCTATGGCACACGTGCCAGAGGCAGCACTCAGAGCCCTCTCTGTTGGCATGCGTGCCACTGCCAACAGCAGGTCCATCAGGCCACCACCGCCACCTGGAGCAGGAGCCCTGCACAGCACAAAGGAGGTGAAGCAGCCGACTAGCAAGCTCGAGTAGAGGTGGTAGAGCAGAGGTCACCCACCATTGTCGATTGGTGGACTGGAAGAAAAGGGAGGGGGAAGCATTTTACATTTGTGCATGCACACACGGGGCTGAGCGCATTGACACACTGTAAATGGGGCGGGGCTAATGCCTGCATGATACTCACTAGCCCTGCCCTGCCCTGTTCTTATGTGGTGTAGCACCTTGTAGCACCTTGTATCTGGCGGCCATTTTTGCATCTTGCAGCATGGTGGTCCATTTTTGTGCCCCCAGTTTTTGCGTGCCAGAGGCAGCACTCAGAGGAGCCTCCCTGCCCGCCCCCAAGGGCACCACAATGCTGATGCGGCCCTGGCACTTTGTAATAAATAAGTGGATTTTGGGTTGCGGTTTGGGCACTCGGTCTCTAAAAGGTTTGCCATCACTGGTATAGAGTTTCCTTCCTGAGCAGGGGATTGGACTACCAGACCTCTAAGATCCCTTCCAGCTCTGTTATCCTGTTATTCTGTATTACTTTTTGCAACCTTTGACAAGCAAAGTCAAAAGGGAAGCCAGATTCATTTAATAGTGTTACTAACTTAACTACTAGTGAGCCACTTACAAATGGGGCAAAATACACTTAACAATTGCATCACTTAGCAACAGATATTTTGGGCTGAATTGTGATCAAAGGTTACCTGTAAAAATCTCATCAGGAAAATATTCCAAGTTAAGCACGAACAGATTTGCAAGCAATAGAAGAAAGTTCTTGAATGGATGTTTGTTTCTTGTGGTCATAAGGAAAAGTAGCAAATGAAAGCTCACCCTTAAGACAAAATGTTCAATAATTTTCATTTTATTTCTTTCTCCCCAGCCTTTGGAACAATTGCAGCTTTCTGCTACTACTGATGAGTTCAGCTGACTACGTGACCAAGACGTGGACTTTCCCCAACCAGATTTCTATTACACCGTTCTTCCTAATCAAACAAGTCCTTTTTTCTAACAGAGTTCATATATTGACAAATATCTACCTGTTTTGCCAGCTCTTGGACATGTCACACACATTTTCCTCCTAACAGAGATTTATTGGTTGGTTTATCCCTCTCCTTGTTTTCTTTGTGTTCATGGCATCTTCTTCTATAGCCTGTCTGATCTAAATCAAAGTTATTTTCCTTAATCCAGGAATAAGAATTTGAGGACTATGAAATCTGTTTCAATTTTCACAAGATTTTTGAAATCTTACTAAATGAAGTCAAGTGCAAAAATAGAAAGTGGAATGGTGGTTACTGAATCACAGACCAAAGTGCTGAATCAGCTTCCAAATTAATTTTTCGATACTGTATTAGAGAGCTCATGTATAAATAAACTTTCTTTTTTAATTATTTTAAAAATAAAAAAATTAAATTTAAATTAAAAAATCTTTTTTTAAAAAAAAAAAATTCAGAATGATCGCTAAAATGATCTTGCTGCTTACAAAATTGACCCAGTTAATTTTAAAACCTAGTTTCCAATCTACTCCAATTCATCCCTTCTATATAACAAACAGGAATTTGGCAGTAGCTGCTTAAAACAATATCTCCCACTGTGAATATTAAATTGGTATAACAGAATGTAATTTGTAAGAAAGGCACGACTGCGCTCAAATTTAATTCAAGCATTGTCTAGAACAAGGCTGTGTATGAAGATTTTCTCTGCAATACCCAACAGATTTCTTATCTTAACCAGGGTTATAATTAACGAGCTGATACTCTGTAATGCAAAGCTCCAATGTTTAGCAGGAATCATTTTCAGTTGTAAGAATGACTGTAAGACTCACATAGTCCCCACATGAGTTCCTAGTAAATAAAAATGGCATATGGCTCAGTTGAAACAGTTAAGTTTCCAGGCCCAATTAAAAGGGCTGATTATCCTTATAAAGGCCACATACTGCTTTATTAAGCAGGATAGAAAGGTTCTGTTGAAGGTCCTGTTTCCTATAATGTAAGAGGACTGATGGTGGACCATAAAGTGCATTTTTAAAGATGTAGCCCCATGTTGTGGAATACATTGCTGCTGGAGGTATACTTGGCCCATTCTCTTTTTATGTTTTGGTAAGCATGCTACCCCCTCTTTTTTTTTCCAGTATATATTTTTTTCCAGTAAATTTATTATTGTAATGTGGGTGGAGAATTAATAAATGTCCAATTCTGTTTTTTATTTTGCCTAGAGTTTCTGGATTGGGTTAATATCTCAATATGTCAAATAAATGAACAAATAAATGGGGTAATGGGGGCTGTGAAAGCTGTTTCATTTTCCCCAAAACTCTGAAATCTACTGATTGAACCCAAATGCAAAAATTGAGGATACCCATAGAGGATAATATACACGATGTAGTTCAGGGTTGAACTGTGGCGTCCTTGGTTATTTCCTTGCAGACCTTTTAATTACCTGATAAGGTAAAGTCATCAGTGCTGATGAATATGGGGTCAGCTTAGAAAACCTATCACAGATAATATGTTGCTTTCCCATACCATTTTGTCCATTCTTTACCCCCCCCCCCCCGGCTTCAAAGTACAATCTTATTTTATCCTATCTTTCTACATCTGATAACTGAGTCTACAGAGACTTATGTTACAATAAATCTAATAAATAAATAAGTCCTAAAGATACCAGGAGATTCTCTTAGTTAACATCACAATGTTAGAATGATTGGCTTATCATCAGTTGCTGCTCTGAATGACCACTATGTTGAGATCATTCAGGTTTACTGAACATGGTCACAATCCTACTTCACGCCTGCAGTTTATTCCATTTTTTTTCCTTATTCTGCCTATTTGCTTTCTGGGGTGGGAGGAGTATAGTTGTACTTCGTTCTCACATGAGTCATTTATTTATTTAAGGAGTAAAATACGGAAAAGTACAGCCTGACAGGGGGAAAAAAAAGATAAAGTGATTGTACAATGAAACAAACCCAACTTTTGATATGTTGTGGTAATTAAAACAAACTAAACATTTACTTAGTTAAAAAAGTTAATTGATGGAGGGACAGAAGAAAAGAAAAGACCCATGTGATAACTTTTGGTATCAGCGTAAAATTATTTTAACCAGGCTTTTCATCAAAACTGGGTCATCTGGAAATCTACTTTTTCATGTCATTTTTAAAACAGTGGTTTTTCATAAAAGGTTCCCACAAATTGATTGAAAGGTTTGATAGCCACAGCAAGATGAGAAATAGGAAAGTGAAAGAAGATGGGGGGGGGGAGTTCTGCAAGGTTTTGAACATGAGTTAATATGATAGCCAGTTTAGTCTAGTGGTTAAGGCACCAGAAGCCAAGAGACTGAGTTCTAATCCTGCCTTAGGCCTGAAAAGTAGCTGGGCATTTTGGGCCAATCATTCTCTCTCAGCCTCACGAGGTTGTTGTTGTGGGGAAAATAGGAGAAGGAAGTAATATTGTGTGTGTTCATTGCCTTGAGTTATTTATAAAAATAATAAAGGCAGAAAGTAAATAAATACAATCATCTTTCTGCTCTCTTTGAAACCAGTATGAGATAATTAACTCTGCCAATTCCTTCTGTAATTATAAACTTTGTTAGAACCAAAACTGAGGGTTTATTTTCAAGTAAAACAAGGGATTACTTGGACTCATCTCAAAAAATTTTTACCTTATCCCATCTAATGGCTGTCACCAGAATCACACTTATCATAGCAAGTTTCCTGGTATAAGACTGAGATAACTGCAGCAGAGGCCGGAGTATTTCAAAGATTTTGGAAAGCCCAGAAATAGCATATTAATTTGAATGTTTCCTTGTCAGCAGAGTATCCTACATCAATGTGTTTTATTGACTTCCATTACGAATATTTGGAGAAATCATGGAAAAAATAATCAAGTAGTGGGTTAGCAAGCACTTAGAAAGGAACATGATAATGCTAGAAGCCAGCATGGATTTTTTAAAATAGATCATATTTTTATTTAGTTAGTTTTTTAAAAAGTTGACTAGATCAGTAAACCAAAGGAATGGTATAGATATTGTACACTTAGACTTCAGCAAGGCATATAATAACGTTGACCACAACTTCCTTCTTGATAAAATAGAACAATATGAGAAGGATGGTTTCCACTACCAGATGAATTCATAGTTGGTTGAGCAATCATACCCAATAAAGAAATCTATATCTACATGATGGAAGGTATGTAGTGGGGTATCCCAGGGTCCTGTCTTGGTTTCATGGCTCTTCAATATTTTCATACATGACCTAGACAAGAGTATAGAAGGGATGAAGATAGCTAACACTTCAAAAGACAGCTGAAGTTTTCAAAATCCCATGCTATGGAAGGGAAAGAGTGCAAAGAACAGCTACAGAGAGGGTGAGAGGCTTGGAGGCTCTGAAGAATGGTAAAAAGAATTGGGAATTGTTTGACATAAAAAATAAAACTAAGGGGATATTTGACAGCACTTTTCCAATACTTGAAGGACTTTTATAGGGAAGAGGATGTGGATTTATTAACCACAGTACTCAAGGATTGACCAAGAAACAATGCATGGAAGATAAACCAAGGGAAATTCAAACCTAAAATAAGGAAGAATTTTTTTAGTTGTGAAGTCTACAAAGTGGTGGAATCACTTGCCTCCAGGAGTTATGGGTTTTCCAACACTGGAGGTTTTTAAGCAAAGGTTGGGTAGCAATTTGTCCAAGCCACTGCCCAAATTGCTCTGAGCAGTGGCTTGCGTTCCCTTCCAATCTTAGGATTCTTGTTCTGTCACAAGTATAATGGTTCAATAAATAGAAAGATTGAAATATTTTGGGGGGAATCTATTTTAATGGATTAGTTTGATTGCCTCAGATGAAAAATATTGATCTGGTTATTTTGAACACTGAACTGTGCTTTGGATAGGGATTCCTCTCTTGAAATCCATGTGGTCTCAAGCCTGTTGGCTTTTAAGAAGGCAGTTGACTTTTTAATTGATTTTTCTTAACTCTTTGGAAGATAACCCAGAATTATTGGCAAGCGGGCAGGCTTAGAAATTAATTACATAACCAAATGTGTGCAAATAAGCAAATGTGTGCCATTGCCTCCCTCTAAAAGGGTCCTGACAGTAAGGTACTGTCCTGTTATGATGGGGAGAAAAACTTTTGTTGTTTTTAAATAAACATTTTTCCAGGAAGAAAATATTAATAGGGATATGGCGACATCCCTAGAAGGGGTGGAAGCAGTTTTCCCATCTGGGGGCCTTCAGTGGGTCTGCTAAGTCTGTTGGAGACATATCATACCTGGTACAGTTCTCATTTTGAAAGAAATCAGCCCATTGTCTCTTGGTGATTTCCTACTGAATTTCAGCAGCAGGAAGAAACGTGGCAGGCCCTGGGGGTTGCAGAAAAAATGATAGTAAGACCATGTGTGGCCTGCTGACAGTTGATTGCTCAACTTGGTCTAAAAAATAAAGGCAAACATTTTCAATATTTATAAAGGAAAACATTATATTCTAAATTGCTATATTCTTACTTTTGATAGCCTTTTTCCTGGGTTCAGATATGCTTAACCTGGCTAACAAATTAAGATATTATCCACAATTCACAGTTATACCTTTAACACTAGCCAAATTTTATTTATTTGTGTTGTGGCAGTGAAAGCACTAAACTTTAACTGACCTTGTTAATTATCCACTGTGTTAACAACTCTCATGACTTGCAACCATAATGGACAGGAGGCATTACAGTCATAGGTGGAGGATTACCTGTATAGTTAGCCCAAAAGAAATTGATTAACTTTATGCAAAACGGTAATTATTTGCATAAAAGGCTTGAACTAAAGCCAAATTGTTTGAGTACTATATTTTATTAAGAGAAGGAACAGAGCTTCCCTGTTTGAAATTCTGGGGTATTTCTTTTCCATTTATTTGGGCAAGGCATATACATTACATTGTGCTAATAAACTGCCTCTGCATTTCATTACAAAGCTGAAGGGGGAAACCCAGTGGCTACAGAATATAATTGGCAATGTAGAGTAGTTAGAAGCTGCGGGTTTTGTACGACCTCTAGTGAACAGTCTTAAAGTTGCACAGAGGAAATCCCCATTTTCCTGACAACGCTGGGGTTTCCCTGATTGCAAATGGGAAGTTCCAGGCCAGCAGATTTAAAGGCAGCATTGGGCAAATATAATGTTCTGGACCACTCTTACTTAACCTGATGTCCTCCATAGGTCTTAGACTCCAACTGGGGATCTAGGAATTATTTATCTGCTTAGTTTTAAAGGCTACTTGACTACAATATATACTTTTAAAAGAATATAAAACAATGTAAAGCAGAAGAGACTACAGACGTCTGGGCAAAACCTATGGGTAAGGCTCCCAACTAACCTCCAGAAGGCCTAGGAGAACAGTCTAGTTTTAAAGACTTCAGGAATAACATCAAGCTGACAGTCACAAAGATTTTGGGGGTGGGGTGGGGATACTATTCCAGAGCACAAGAATCATGACTGGGTCTGAATAAATGACATTGTTTCACAGGACCCAAAGCACACTAACATAGATTCATATAATGGATACCAGTCTGATGCCTAGCTCTAAGGACATTTCAATAAACAACCAATTTTATAACATTAAAACCTTTTTGGGGAAACTAATTCAGACTCTCCTTTATGTACTCTGCCCTTCCTTCAGAGAACCAGAGAACTATGTAGGATTTTCCCTTCTTTTATAGTATCATCACAATGAACCTGGCTGTAGACCTGGCTAAGAGATCATATCTGACCCAAAGCCACTCACTAAATATTTATTAGAATTTATGTAGCCCATAATGTCCAGGAAATGTTGTTAAACTAATCCATACTGAGGGCACATTTGGGCCATAACATGAAATACACACAGATATTCAAGAATGCTAGCTCCCAGTTTCCCTTGGATCACAAAAACCAAAAATTCACTTTGCATGTGGCATTAAATATAAACTATGTTTTGGCAAAGGTATGTTTTGTGAACTCAACCCTTTGATGTAATAAAACACTGTTAATAACAAGGATAGACAATTGTGTTTTAACTCGGGACTGCCTTTTTTTCTTTCGTCCTCGCTAAGCAACTACAATTGGGATTGGTAACATGATTGCTAGGTGGGAAATCACATGATCATGACTGGAGCATTTGAGCATAACGACCTTTAGTCGTTAAGCGATATAGTCACTAAGTGAAAAGTCATGTGAATGTCACTTACAATTTTATTTCCACCTTCCCTACTGTACAATATTAACTGCTTGTCACAAGCAAAAATGCCCAATAGTTGCAAAGCACATGAATAGCAATCATATGACTGCAACTGTCATTAAATGTGGGGATTGGTCACAAAAGGGGTGTTTTTTTTAGCATTGTCATAACTTTGAATAGTTGCTGTAGGAGACAGTCAATAAGATTGATTGTTTTGGACTTATAGAGTTGCAAAGGGTATGGAGGACAAACTGGAGGGTTAAGGTGTGCCTCATGAGTACATATTATCTTAAATTTATAAAAAAAATACAAATTACTCACATAGTTAAAATCCTAATTTTGCTGTCACTAGAATATTTCAGTGATTCACTCTTGCTTTAGCGCATAGCATGCAACATGGAATCAGCCATGGTGGGGTACTTGTGGGTGCCTGCCTACACACACACACACACACACACACACACACACACACACACACTCTTTATGAGTGATGAGTGACCTCAATCAAGTATTCCTTAGAACTCTGCTTGCTTTCTCTTCTGACAGAATCCTGGTTTCTTCTTTTTCATCAGCTCTCCCCCCCCCCCCCAGCATTATAACAATTAACTTACAAGGGAACATTTCTTACACAGGGGTATCAGGAGACCAGTCAGATGCTTCATTTTCATGACCAGTTTATTTCTTCTGAGTATTTGCCCCATACACCAGGTACTATATGTGGCAACTCCTTCTTTTTTTCCACTGTAAAACTCTTCCCTCCTTAAGGAGAAAGAAACAGTCCTAGGTTGTCTTGCCACTGGTTGTTAAGGAATCGCTGCAGTTGTTAAAAGTTAATGATGCAGGGCACAGCTATTTGCTTTCACAAACAGGAGGGAGTATACGGTCTTTGGAAGAAAGTTTTTTTTTTACAACTTCTCCCTCTTCCCACTTAGACAGAAGGTGGTGACTGACCTCCCCCCCCTCCACCAAACCTGAAGCAATGGAAGAAAGATGACGACTACATGGGAAGGAGGAGAAAACAAAAGTGCTTAGAAGCTCACTTGACTCCATTCTTTTGGCAGGATCCCAGTCCAGCCATTGTAAGGCTTATGCTGAATCCAAAGACTCGCTATGGGGGTAGCGCGTCTGCTGGTGCTGCTGGGAGAGGTCAACCTCTTCCCCAGTCCATTCAAAATGTCTATTCATGTACGTCCCAGATCTCAGACAGAAGTGGCGGAAGCTTCTTATCTTGAAGGCGCAAAGCAAAGACCTGCTCTGAGTGCACACTGCTCAAAGTCCTCAGGCTCACCAGCTTCATCAGCATGCGGGGGAACATCAGGTGGTCCTGTGGAAGGAAAGGGGGGCAAAAAAAGGCCTTGTGAAAGGTGTGATGCCTTTGATCAGAATTGTGTCATTTGAGATTCCAGGGCTACGTGGTCCAGAGCCCTCAAAAACATGCCTTTAAATGTTAGTGTTTGAGAGGAAAACAGACCGGTTAAATACACAGGGAATAATCATATAAACTACTTTTCATTTTTATATACAGGTAGTCCTCGAATTATGATGGCAGTTGGTACTAGGACTGCGGTCACTAAGTGATGTGGTTGTAAAGCAGAAATTTACGTGACCACACTGCTCGGTAATGGCAGTCCAGGCAGTCCCAGTTGCTGTTGTAACCTGAAGACACACAGGACATTAAGCAGGAAGCAGCAGCAGTCCCAGGTAAGGCATTTGGGGTGCCACAGAGGGAGGGGCGGCCCAGTGTGGCTGGGCATGAGTTGGGGAGGGAAGTCCTACGGAGCGGTATAAACAGAGGAAAGATAAGGGGAAGAAGGGCACGGTGTGTGTGAGCAAAGGGAGGAAGGAGGGTGCGGTGCATGTGAGCAAAAGGGAGGAAGACGAGGACAGAGTGCATGCAATGGAGGAGAATGCAGTGGGTGAGAGAGAAGAAAAGCTGGGGAAGACTGTGAGCCTCCCTGCTTGATTCCCCGTTGATCTTACTTGTGGCAAACCGGCAGGGAAGATTGCAAATGGAAATCCTATGACTTCAGGACTCTGCAACTGTCCTAAATGCAACTTGGTTGCCAAGCACCCAAATTCTGTTTACATGACCGCAGGGGCAGTACAACAGCAAGAACTTCTGGGGAAAATGTTAAATCCCTTCGATTTTAAATCCCTTCATTCAGTGCCTTGGTTCAGTGCCACAGTAACTTTGAAAGGTTGCTGGACAAATGAACTCTAGGTGAGATGGGCAGCCAACAAGTCTAATAAATAAATAAATAAACAAACATTAAATGAGGAATGACTTACAACCATTCATTTAGTGGCCAAACTTACAACAGCACTGGAAAAAAGTGAGCCCTGACCATTTTTCACATTTAAAACTACTGCAGCATCCCCATGGTCACGTGATCAAAATTTGGGTGCTTGGCCACTGACATACGATGGCTGCGGTTGTCCCTGGGTCATGCGATCACCTTTTGCGACCTTCTGACAAGCAAAGTCAATGGGAAAGGTAAGATTTGCTTAACAGTCGTGATTCCAATTTAACAACTGCGGTGATTCATTTAACAGCTGTGCCAGGAAAAGTGGTAAATTGGGATAAAATTCACTTAAGAACTATGCTGCTTAGCAATAGAAATTTTGAGCTCAATTTTGGTTGTAAGTCATGGACTACCTGTACTTGTTAGCTGAAAGCGTTTCTACATGAAAATAGTACATATGTTTGACCATGGCCTGTGAAAGAAACATGGTTTACTAAGATACAACTTAAAGGAAAAAAGGAACCGGAAGAATTGGGAAGGGGAACAAAGGAGAAATGGGCTTACTCAGGCTCTTAACACTCAGTATCTAGTGAAAGCAGGACAGAATTGCACAATACAAAAATGTTTCAGGAAGAAGAATTGTCTCCACACCCTGCCATTCCCAGTCCAGTCATTGGAAGCTGTTAGTAACGCTAGGGGCAATATTTCTGAAGGTTGCTATTTTTGTGGTTGCATGTGACATCCTCGAATAAAGCAGGAACAAAGCCATTTTTCCATTTGATCAGAATGAGGGTTGAACAAGTTTTTAGTTTCAGAGCTAAAATAAATCTATCAGAGATTTAGCACATTTATTTATTTTTTATTTTAAACTGGCATGGAAGAAAACCATGCCAAAAATTCTGACACTTTGCCACTGATGGTTTGCATTGCAATATTGAGAAAATCTTGGCCAAAAAAAACCCCTTCAAGGCTGAAAAAGGCTTGCTTCCACCTCTAAACCCAACATGTTCAATACATTTTGTGTTGTTGTTATGCTTTAATGTAGTAGTGGGTCTGATCTAGTGTGCTATGCAGTCCCAGCCAACTTTGAAGGAATACGCTTAGAACTGTGGTGGTTACTTGCATTCTTAATGTTAAAGGTTAATCTGAAGCAAACTTCCTTGGGATTCAGAAAATATACCCTTATGGTTTTGTGTCTTCACTTCAAGGACTGTTCCACTCTGCAGTTCCTGCCAGAACAGAAAACTAGCCCTCTCTCCCTTGCAAACAAAGAATTATCACTTGCTCTGCCAAATCGAGGTGAAAAGAAAAATGCCTAGGTAATACAACCCTCTAGATGTTGAGTTAAACTCCTATCATCCATGCTCAGCACAAAAACAGTCAGTGGAGATGAGAGATATAGTCCAGCAGATGGAATAATAGGCTATTAATTTCCCAATCCTGTTCTAAGATTTACTAGGGAAACCCAGAATAATGTTTGCTTAAGGCAACTATGGTCTTTCCAGTCTAAGAAAATCATGAGATTTGCCTTGGCCCTAGGAATTTTTTATCACTTTTCCTCCATCGATCCATGATGATAATCTATCCCCTTTGCTTTATGATTTTTGTCCCTCAGCATTCACTGCTGCTCTTTTCCCCAGCCCAAGTACCTGTGGGCGATTGAGGTGGATGTACGAACTGAGGGCCTCGATGTAGGGCTGCTGCAATGCCTCTACCAGGCCATGGTCCTGCACGTTGGGCCTGTCAGCAGAGAAGATGTTGATCGCAATGAGGAGGGCATATTCGGCATCATCCAGCTGCAACTCTCGCATGGCCCGGGAAAACTCAAATATAGGATTGATGAATTCAACTTGAAGACCTGGTTTTTGGGGTGAGGGGATTGGAGAGGGAGAGCAACAAAACATTAGGGAAAAATAGATGTCAGCCAACTTTCCATGCTCAGACTTCCAAGTGTATTTTTTGTTTGTTTTAGATTTCTATCATACCTCACTTTGACTATATTGCAGGGCTCAAGCTTATGAGTGCTTCAAAGCATAAATGCATAAGAGAAATTGATACTTAGGTTTGAAAATCTCGGCGGGCTATAGATAGACCTGAAGGTTGAAAAGACTCAACCGAAGATGGCAATGGCAAACCATCCTATAGATGCATCCATAAAATGAGGAGCTAATTCATTATAAGAGTAACTATTTTTTAAAAACAGAAAATAACACTGTACATTCATTAGACAGTGGTATACCCTGAACATAGTTAGTGGCACAAAATAATCTGAAAATCTGGCAGGCAAAATACCTATCAAAAAAAAAAAACCCAGGCAGAAGCAAGAGAAATAGGTTGATACAGATTTCCTAAAAAAATTCAGTAATCAGCCACAGCTACAAAAAGTGTTTTCTCCTTAACTAGCCCATCTTGACTAGCACTGAGGTACAATTCTTCAACTGAATTCAGGATGCTGATTAGTTAGTAATAAATAATCTAGATTGGAGGAATTTAAACTATCAACATTTTCAACTAGGCTTGGAAATTAACATACAGTACAACCAAGGTAGCAAATGCACACTGGAAAGTAACTCTGGTAACTCTGGCAGAAATAAAATATGTGAAAACAACAATTTTAAGTTCCTCCAATACAAGTTCCTCCAAGCTTTCTTCCAATACAGAAAAAATCTTTATATAATGTGACATGTAAACAACTGTTCCTTAACAGATGAAGGAAGATAGAAACTAAACCACTGCACAATAAAGATACCAGAATCAAGACCAGACATGCAGAAGATACAAAAGACAATCCAAGCTGTTTTCAGATCATTTAAGTTTCACCTCATAGGTTCACCACTGCAAAAGCATGATTAGAAACAAATGGAAACTCTCATTAAATATGAAAGCCCAGTAATCTTTATGACACCCTTTTCACTTGAGATGTGAAAGAGGAAATAGGGATAAATCACCCAAAAACATATCACTGGTCCTCCGAGATTTATCCCTTTGGAAATATAGTAGTATTCCCAAACATATTTTTGAAAAATAAAATCTACCTACACCTGGGTAGGAACTTTAAACAAAACACATTTTGGGAAAATGCAAATTATATATTTCTAGACAAAATAGTAATTCTGCTTACTATTCCAAAATATATAGATTTGACTACAAACTTTGTGCCAGCAGGAAGCTTCTCTGGAATGGCGTGGGAACTAGCATTCACAAATGCTGGGTTCTCAATTCTCCATTTTGTATCTAATGGGAGTCATAATGTGCTACGTTTTTCAAGAATCCAAATGCCAGAAAAGTAACTGCTAAGATTTTTGCTCTCTGTGTGTATATGGGAATGGAGTCTCTAAGCCAGTGATGGCGAACCTTTTAGAGACCGAGTGTCGAAAAACTGGCCCCACCCCTGCCCCTGCTCTGCCCCACCCTGCCTGCCTGCAGGGCCATTCACCGCCTCCAGGGCCCGCTGCAGATCGCCCAGGCAGCCCAGCAGCACCATGGTGGCCACACCCTCTGCCCACGCCCTGCAGCATCAACTGTGCGTGTTGGGGCGTGAGGGCAGAGTCTTGTCTACGCTGCCTGGCTGCCATGTCCTTGGCTGCGCTGCTCCGCGTGGGCCACGCTCAGGGGTGACTCTCCTCCAGGAAGGCTGTTGGTGAGGGGGTCACGGGCAGAGGCAAGGCTGGGGCAACGGCATGTGTGCCCACAGAGAGGGCTCCGAGTGCCGCCTCTGGCACCCGTACCATAGGTTCACCACCATTGCTCTAAGCCGAGATAACCATTCTGGACATTTTAATACATGAAACTAAAGCCTCTCTTTGTGAAGTTTTATCAAATGTAAAGTTTATGTATGAAGCATGAGTATTTATACTGTCAAGGGAACCTTCTCAAGCCTGGTTCTCCTCGTATGTGTTTACATCACAAGTCCCATCACTCCCAGCCAACTGATTCTTCTTGGGTGGGCCAGGAATTTTTTGGGAGTAACCTCCACCATTCCATGGTCACTTTTGATTTTTTTCCCCCTCTGTCTGCGGATTTCTTCCCCGCCCCACCCCATCATGATTCACTTTTTACTCACCTGCACGGTGAAAGTCATCCTTGCTGTATGTGAAATCTTTAAGAAATGTAATGCACTGAGTCTCATGATTATAGCGTCGGGCTGTCTCCAGTAACATGATCTAAGAAGACAAACAAGTGTCAAAGAACAGCTATTGCCCTTCTTTAAGAAATTACCTAACATGCATGGTATGTTTAGGTAGATAACTTTATATGCCATACACTTATTAATTCTCTGGAAAGCTAAACTCTCTTTCTTTTTCTTTTCTTTTCAAAAAATATATCCGTTTCCATTCTGAGGCTCAAAAAAGCAGAAGCAACACACAATACAGTACATATTGCAGTAGTAAAAATAGTGCAACAGCAAGTATCAACAATAAATATCCACTCTATGTTCTTAGCGAACGTTTTAAAGCACAGCCTAATTTTCATAGACAACAGTCTATATACAACTTCAGAGCTACATGTTTTAAAATTCTATTTTAAAAACTCTGAATAAATTATTGCTATTTTGCTTTAGGGTCAGGAGCTAATGTCTGTGTAATTTGTTTTGATGCAGCATATATTGTAATAATAGGACTGTTTATACTGTAGTAAAGGAACTCATTTGCCCAGCTGATCTAATACTGTGTCTATCAATGTCTTGCCATCTTGAAGATGTGTGGACTTCAGCTCCCAGGATTTTCCAGCCAGCATTCTGGGAGTTGAAGTCCACACATCTTCAAGCTCCCAAGGTTGAAAACGCTGCTCTGTATCAAGGGCAACAGATTGCAAAAATCCCTTTGGTAGAAAATCTTTTTCATCATTTGTCATCTGGTCCTCTTTTACTGGAACTATTACTGATCCATCTTCTTTGTGCTATTCCAGATTTCACTGAGTTATTACTACAGACATTCTCAGGACAACAGCCCTAACCAACTTAAGATTTTTAGCTCTTACAGCTATGGAAGAAAAAGAAACATCCTTGCTCACCTCAATGGTAGAAGCCTTCAGCAGAGCGATTTGGTCTTCCCGCGAGAGCTGCAGGAAGCCGGGTACTTGCTTGGCAAAGTCCACAATCTCTTGCACTGAGATGATGGCTAATTCTGTAAAATGGGCAAAGCGCTGCTGGCGGGCTTCCCGGCTGTTGGGGTCACTGCTCATTGGCCAGGGCTGGGAAGTGATGGGAAAAATAAGAGATAAGGGAGGAAATAAAAAGGGAATGAGGTTGGTCCAGAGCACTTTATGGCTTATCCAGAATAACAGAGATGGAAAGAACCTTGGAGGTCTTCTAGTCCAACCCCTTGCTCAGGAAACCCTATATCATTTCAGACAAATGGTTGTACAATCTCTTCTTATAATCATGGAAGTCACAGTAAAACCATTAGGACAAGAAAGCTGCTCTAGAAAGCCATTAAGGCCATTACTTGCCTTTGCCATAGGCCCTAGCCTTGGAACTGGCCAGGACTTTAAACCAATTTAGGTCTCTTTCTCATACACACACTTACCGTGACTTTGGGCTGATCGCTAAAGCTCCTCTTGTTGCACTGTTGTTGGGCTGCCACCAACTGCTGGATCATGCCTTCCTGCTGTGGGGTAAGAGGAACTGGCTCAGGCTGGGATAAAGCAGGATCACAGAGCAATGGAGGCACTCGAAGTACTTCATCTCCATCTCTCTCCTCAGCTGGAACCGTATCACCCTCGTGTTTAGAGATCTTCTTCTTGCGGATTTGCTCTTCTGAAAGGACACCTGGAGACAGAAAGGGAGTCTGGCATGAAATGAGAAGATCTCAAAAGTTCAACAGAGAATTTCAATGCACTTAGCATTCTGAAGAACCATCTTTCTCAACTATGGGATACACGGCCTAGAAAGATTTATTTTCTGCCTGATTACTGTTTACCCTCAGAGTACAATCCAAATACATCTTATTGACTTAAAATTTTGCACTTTCAGGTTTGTTTGTTTTTTGATGTTTGTTAATTTGACAGTTTCTTGCTGACAAAAATAAGGATGGTTTGGCCTATCAAACGTTTCTCACTCTTGGCTGTTTGGCTTGGCTATTATACTTAGTCTTCAGCACCATCTGGTAGGCCACAGATTCTTCATTTCTGCAGCAATGTTTCTCAACTTGAGCAAGTTTTAACATGCATAGATTTTAATTCCCAGAGTTTCTTAGCCAGTTAGTTGGGGAATTCTGGGAGACGAAGTCCACACATATTAAAATTGTTCAGGTTGAGAAACATTGTCCTAAAGCATTCAATCTTTAAAAGGTCAATGAAGCATTTAGAATTCTGGGAGAAATTTTGCATATGCAAAATATCTCCTTCCAGCCTTCCCTCCAACTTTTTTATTCCATTAGGACGATCTGTACTAGCCTGCTACTTCTGTTTTTCCCCCAGATAGATCAATCCCTTCTAAGCTGAAGCCACCCATCATTTTTTTTTTTTTTTAAGAATTGTCACTAGGACTACAGGAGCCCAGTGCCACTCTTGGAAATCATGATGGTGGAGGCAGTGGCTTTGCTCTGCATCTCAACAGGTTGTAGTGGTTAAGATTCCACGACTTACATTCTTCCCGCATGCCTGCTTGTCGGCATTTTTTCAACCGGCATTCCTGACACTTTCGGCGCATGTACATGTCCATGTGGCATTGCCCACTGCCCTTGCAGGTGTACTGAGCTCCTTTGATGAGGCTGCGCCGGAAGAAGCCCTTACAGCCCTCACAACTCAGGACATTATAGTGAAAACCCGAGGCCTTGTCCCCGCACACGCTGCAGACTTCATCCCCCAACATCTTGGGGGCAGGTCCCTTTTTGCGTTTGCGGGCTGGCTCCTCAGCTGTAGAGGAAGAGAGAGAAAACCAAAGATAATTACTCTACGAGAAATAGGGGATTCCCTCCACTTTTGATTGCCAAGCACTAATTTCAGTATTTTTAAAGTGCTCACATGACTGGCTATTGCAGAAATAGTGCATTTGGTTTACTCTTTATCCCCTCTATCATCTCTAGTGGTCAATCAGTTGGCAGCATTTTAAAAAAATATGCAATCACGAGCCACAATGGAACATATATAAGGCTGACAGGGAAGGGATTGTTTTGTTATGATTAGTGTTAAGCTCTCTTTTTCAAACTTGGCAACTTTTAAGATGTGTGGACTTCAACTCCCAGAATTCCCTAGTCAGCATATTCCCTGTTGATATCTTATTAAACAAGCAGATTTAACCACTCTTCTTCTTTTTCAAGTGGTAGCTAGCTACAAAATTAGACTCTTCATGTAAACAGCTGTGATCCTGGATCTCCTTCCATTTATTCAATTGTTTGGTACCAAACTAGACAATCTTCAAAAACACTTCTTCAGTTCTCCTAGGCTTTTATATTATGTTGAAAGTGCTTTGATGGTTTTTAGTGGTCTGTGGCTTCTATGTTCCTGTAAAAATATGTGGTTATTATCTGCTTCTTTCAGTTCCCGAACGTCTTGAGTGCAATCTTTGTAGCATCTCCATATGTTGCCACATATGAATTATAATTTTTAATAAGGCAATAATGGACAATCTAGAAATTATAGTAAGTGAACTAATTAACCAATTTAATTAAGTATTAATCAATTTTCATTTTTGACCAAACCGATTATTTTTGAGAGTGATGCCTCAACATGAAAAGAGTTTGTCCTTTTGGTCACCCCATACCATATAACTGATTAGTCATTTCTACTGGATAGAAAAATAATCAGTTGGGACAGGCTGCATAAGTACTTTATCCCTAAAATAATTCACAGGAGTCTGGCTTATTCTTTCACACAAACTAGTCCTTTTCTTCAAATTTCCCTACTGAAAAGCAACATACAAACATTTAAAACATAACAACCCATGGACTTTTGCTCCAAATCCTTACAACACCTATTCAGGCAGTCCTTGATTTATGATTGCTCACTTGGGAACTGTTTGAAGTTATGACGGACCCTCTCTCCACAACCCCATGACCGTACTTCAGATGCTCAGCAACATCTACAGCTGTTTACAGCATCTTGCAGTCATGCAACCACATTTTATGCTTTTGCAAAAATTCTCATTTAATTCCAGTTTTCAGCAAAACCGGGCCCATAGTAAACCATTGCTTTACTTAATGGCAGTCACTTAAGGGTCGCTGCAAAAAAAGTTGTAAAATCAGGTCTGTCTTGTGGGTATCCTGATTTATGACTATCATAAGTTAAAACTGTGATGGGCATGCTCATTACAGTAGTAACTCGGGACTACCTGTAATTTCTTTAATAATATTCCCCTTTCTAATATACTTCAGGTTGCTGAATCAATTCTTTTGCTCACCAGTGCTGTGCGTAGAACTTTCGCCATCATCTGTGCAAATTACTTCAATTTTCACTGTGTTCTGGGATTCTGTCTTTGCCACTGACCATTCTTTTTTGACCTGTGAAGTTGGCTCTGTTTCTTTGAAGGAGAAGGAGGTGGTAGGAGGTAAGAAGAGGTAGGAGGTAGTAGGTAAGAGGTAGTAGGAGGAAGAAGAAGAAGAAGAAGAAGAAGAAGAAGAAGAAGAAGAAGAAGAAGAAGAAGAAGAAGAAGAAGAAGAAGAAGAAGAAGAAGAAGAAGAAGAAGAAGAAGAAGAAGAAGAAGAAGAAGAAGAAGAAGAAGAAGAAGAAGAAGAAGAAGAAGAAGAAGAAGAAGATTAAACTCTGAAAAGCTTTTCCTACTTGTTCAGCAGTGGGCCATCTGGTGGATTTTATTAAGCTTACCTTGTGATAACTGAGGTTCATCAGTGCCTGTTTTGGCCATCTCAGGGCATGAGCCACAGCAGCATTATATAGCTAGCTTTGGAATCAGACAAAAAAACAGTTCCTTCGAGCTCAGCTTCTTAAGTCCTCTTTCATTTCCTTGGGAAAGACAAAAGTCCTACCATTCTCCGTCTTGTCCTGGGAAAAGTACTTTACCTCAAAAGTTGTGTTCCCCTGCCTGATAGAAAAAAGTGTCCGTATGCACCCAAGTGCACCCTCAAATAACCAATTCTGCAAATAACATAGGGAAACTATTGTCACATGGATTGAAAGTAGCTACTTTCTGAATTAAAAGAATTAAAAGAAGATAAGCCAGATTTACTGAGAACAGATCAACAGCTCTTATCCATAACCTCCATGGAATATCCATATTTGGAGCAGCACTTCAGTGCATTCTAGTTGCTGGGAGCAATAGCAGAAATGAGTTGTTTCTTCATACTCTGCTTGTGATAAGGCCATTTTAGAAACCCCTGTTCTATGCCAATGATGAGGAAACTGTACTTTCAACTAAATTTCAAAGAACTCAGCAAGTAAGCAAATCACAAACATGGAATGTTTGCCTTTCCCACTGGATTGGAAACGAATGATATAGAGATGGGGGAGAGGGCTGGTGAATATCAAACAGAAAAAGGGGAGAGAAATAAAACTTTCACTTACATGTAACTCTGGCTACACCTCTTGTTAAGATGGATAAAGTTCACAAGACATAACTATTAATAGATTTTTCCCCCATGAGGATACAAAAGTGAAAAAGGTCCCTATCTTCATCCTACCTTAACAGCTCCTCGCATCTTTTATTTTTGCACCTTCCTATGTCAACCCCCCTTTCATCATTTATCCACTGGCAAAGGCTGCTTCTTTTCCTACCCTGACCTTCTTTTCCAAAACTGTTACTGACCCTCATATAGTTATTTGCTCTACACCAAACATTCCATGAGAACTTTATGCAAAGGAGGGGAAGTTGTCCTTAAACTCTGTCTCACCTTTCCTGCCCCCCCAATATGGAAAAATATTCAACAAATATACAACCACATAGCAGGGTTTACGGAGGGGGCACAGCAGCAGTTATTAGGAAGGAGGTACAGGTGACCAAATTACTGTCTGAAGATAAAATGTAGCCTGGAACAGAAAGAGAAAGAAGATATCAGCAAATTCCTTCATTGTACACCATAATATAAGATTATGTGAAGGGTAGAAGGCAATTCAACTCACTAATACTTGGTTTTCAGCATATTGGTAAGGGTTTCTTCTTATATGTTCAGGAGAGTGTTAAAATAAAGAGTGAGTAATCTGTGGTTCAAAGCCACATACAGAGACTAAAACAGGGGTGGGTTTTTTTTTGCAACCTCAGATCTTCTCAATTATATTACTGATTTTTTTCCCTGCTCTTTCCTAAGATGTAAAACCCATAAAATAGTTTTATTGAAGTCTAAAATAAGTTAAACAACATTTCTGAACAGCTAAAAATAACAACAATCCTCTCACTCCAAAGTCCTCCCTGCAAAAAGCCAGAAAAAGATTCCAGGTGTAGCTTAGATTCAAAATTCTAAGTAGCTATGACAGAAATTTGAGGAAACAAGTTCACCCCAGAAATATTGTAAAAATCCTTGTACATCCAATTAATGTATTTATTATATTCTTTTGTTACCCTATCTTATGACAAACACTAATGTAATCATGCATCAACCAAATAAACCCTTAAAAACTTAAATTACAATTCCTATTATAAATGGTCCTTTAAAAACGTAACTCTTCAGGGATTCCTTCTTTAAATCCAAAGGCAATTCAAGCACAGATATTCTTAGCTATGATGCCCAGAATTATCTTAACATACAATAGTCTCTATATGAAGGCTGATGTAACAGTTTGTGTGAAAGAAAGGTGAAATTAAAATCTGAGATCTCCGGATTTCTAATTTAGTCTATTTTGTAAGGTTTTTTTCTCTCCAATAAGTTCTCAAAGCAAACTTCTGAGGAGACCTGGCATTCCTCCAAACTAACGATCTGCCACTTATTGGAAACGCTGACGTCTCCTCCCATTTGTTAGTTGCTCTAGCAAACGGTTTAAAGCACTTGATTTTACACGTCTTCACTCGCTCCTGATCCTCTCCTAAAGCAGGGCCAGGATTTCACTTTCCCTATTGGGAAAGTTCCCTGCTCCCCACCCCCTCAACGAGTCGGAGGAATAATTTGGGGATCCTCCCTGCTCAAAAGCCCCAATCCTTTCAACACCGCTCCAGTCTAGCTCAGAAAACCTTCCCTGGACCCTCAGGATTTACCCCCGAGAAAACCAACACGGGATGACGAAGTTAACGGGATGCAAACGGCTGAGATCTCTACTCGTCCGCTTAACTGGGGTGTGCGGGGGAGTGCAGCTTTACTTCCCAGATTTTCCCGAAAACCTGCGACGTAGAGAACTTGGAGTCGAGCCACTATAATTCCCATTCTCGCTCGGTGGATACCACGCGACTTCCCTCTCCCACGTACCATACTTCGAGACCACTCTTTACCTTCCGCTCTCACGGAGTCCCACCACTTGCCTAAACCAGTGAAAACACTTTTTTCGCATACAGAAGCAAGGCGCTTCCGGGAACCCTGAGCAGGCGTCACTTCCTTTTCAACGTGGGAAACCACCCCTTCTCTGGAGGGCGCGTCGTTTTCTTCCTCGGGTCTGCTTTTTCCACCGCACTAGCTGTATCGCGTGGGTTGCACAACACTGAGGGGAGGGGTTGGACTCGGGAACCAGGGAAGCTCTTTGTGCTTCCAGAAAAAAAAGGAGTTGTGCAATTCGGACTCCATTTAGCCACATCACAAGATGCTGATTTGGCAGCCTCATTTATATCCACTTTGCTGAGTGGCAAGTGCGTGGATTACACATGCGTTTCTTGAAGCAGCCTTAATGATGATTCGCTCTTCAGTCATGGAATTTTTTTTTTTTTTTTGCGGTCTCTAGATTGCTTTTCACAAATTCTTCATACAAGAATAATGCATTAATTAAAGTTCTGTCTTCCTAAGAAGCAAACCTTGAACTTTCTATAGAATCTAAACATTCTAAAACTAAGTCAGATTGAGCTTTTGGATTTTTATTCACATGGATTATATTATACAGTTATGCAATTACAGTTATTTGGGCTCAGATCAAAATTACATCAAACAACCGCAATCATAGACATTCACATAATTTAATACATTTATAGTGAGTCTGATATGTCCTGGAGTGCCAATCTTGTACACATTTATAAGTACTATAACACAAATGTTGCAAACTTCGTGGTTCACAGGTGTCTAACTGCTGACAGCTGATTTATATATCATTCATCTGATATTCATCAGGGAATATTTTAATAAAGGGCAGAAGCTTCCTTTGTCTCAAATCAGAATAAAATTCACAGTTTAAAAGATTTTGTTCAATAGATAGAATTTCACTTGTCCAGATGGGCATAAACTTTGTAATATGGGTGTTTTATTAAATATGCATTTTTTAATTGTTGAGACTAAATGTAATGTATATTATAACACAACTATGCAGCAATTGCTAATGTGTACAGGTAGCCCTTGACGTACAACAGTTTGTTGTTTGTCCATCGATTTCGATGAAGACCTTGACATCTTATAGGGAAAGTCAAGATGTCAAGACTTGCGCGTGGATTGGATTAAAGTGAGGGAGAGGTGCGCATAGTCAGCCTCACTCTCTTCCCAGATTCCATCTTGTTCCAATAGCAGGACAAAAGTCGAGACAGTTGGAGATGGGCTGGGCA